>NW_027315812.1:19048662-19178662 GCF_026437365.1 Eucyclogobius newberryi
TTATGGCACTGGAGAAGTATTCTGACACTAGTGTGATAAATGTATTAGATCCAGTACTAGAAGAGACCCAACGACTAAAGGGTTCAGGTGATGGCTCTTAGTTTACTTTTTAATGTTGTGGCTACTCTATCGCTCTGGAGGTGTCATATTTTGGTGTTTACCTATTTCACATTAATTGCGATGGCGGTCAGGTCAGGTCATTCTATTTTCTTTTTTACTGCCAAAATGTGAATTGGTATTGAAAAGATATTAATTGAAATTACACTGCTAACCTGAAAGTTATGAAGTAGACATATTTTGGCCTATTAATATCTCTGTAATATATGGCCTTATCCACTTAAAACAAAAATGGGCATAAAGTTTAATTGCAGTTTAAAGCATAATTGCTGTCTTTTAAGGCACAAGATTAACATGGCAAATGCGTGGACCTAATCCCTATTTGTGATTGTTTCCTTTATATATGAATTGCACTCGACAAATAACTTTCTTTGCTTAATAAAAAAACATGCAACTGCGAATGAGAGTGAAATGGAGTTAAACTGGTGCCTGCTCTCTGTCTTAATCACAAACAAACAACAAGTTCTAGACTGATGTGAACGCCCCCCGTGTTAGTGCAAACATGTAATATTCATGCAGGTTTGCCCTGCTCGTGCCTCTGTGCTGCTGGACATGCACGTGCTCCTCCGGCGTCCTCTGTACGCACCATAGTAAAAAACAATGAGGGAACGTCTGAGGAATGTGCACGTTAGCTTATGTGGCGGGCTTTTTAATCAAGTCCGCGTTTAGACTTTTGGACATGAATAAAAGATGAGGGAGAAGCAGGAGCAGCAGTGTAACAGCGCCGTGTCACAGGCAGGTCAGCGGGTGCCGAGCGGACTAACCTTGGTCTGGTTTATGTCGTCTGTGAAGAGCGGATTCACATATACAGGCGGAGAGGGATTTACTGTACAGTGCAAGTCGTTCTCCTGTTGACCTCTGCCAGCCGCCTGATTAAGCAGATCGACCAGACAAGCCCAAGCAATACTGTTTACAAAAAGGAATCTATAATGGCTGTGTTCATTGTGACTTAGTTTGGATTTATTTTGCAATACTGGTCCTGATTTTGAGTAATAGAGTAGTAGTTTCAATTTCAGTATTTTCCGGACTATAAGTCGCACCAAAGTATTAGTCGCACCAGCCAAAAAATGCATAATAGAGAAGAAACAAACATGTATAAGTTGCACTGGAGTATGAAATAAGGTTGCAAGTGTGAAAATAACACGTAATATCACATATAAGTCGCTCCGAAGTATAAGTATATAGTATAAATATAAGTACAAGTCGCACCCCGGCCAAAACTATGAAAAAAGGTGCAACTTATAGTCCGGAAAATACGGTAGTCATTAGTCAATTTGAGTTACGTTTTTCAGTATGCCTTATACCTGGTGCGTACTCTACTAATATGCTTATGTCATGTTGTATCCAAGGTACTACGGTCGACAGGACAAATAATTGACAGGAAACACAAATGAGTACGGCATCAGTCTGACAGAAGCAGCAGGAGTGTTAGTTATGTTAGTTGTTAGTTATGCTGGCTATGTAAACAAATGCACGCTCCACGTCAATAGAACAAGGCCACGTATGATCGAGGTCATTCTATTCATTTATCAGATGTAAACAGTGATAGTGAGTAAATCCTTTGTAGTCATTTACATAAACACTCTTACATACATACACTCACATAAAGATTATTTTCTTAGGTAGCTTTGAGTCCTGTGATGCGTTCTAAAAAGCATGCCAATAAATGCCATTAAAAGTAGAAATGTTTCTTGTGTTTTGCAAGTTTCAAAATAGAGATGGGCAATATTGACAGAAATGAATTAAAACGAGTATTCCAATATTCCGATAACAATATTCAAATTATATGACGTCAATAGATCAGAAATGTGTTAAAACATGTCTTTAAACGTATCAATTGAGGTTTAATCATCCAACAAATATGCAACGTCAGTAAAATTACAACAACAAATGCAAAAGTGCAGAAATATCATCATATACCATTATTTTTTATTTATTTAACCAGGTAAGAACCCATTGAGATTGAAACCTCTTTTTCGAAGGGTGACTTGGACAAAAGTACAAAATGTGCTGTATTTAGAAGCACTGAGGGACTTACGCTGTTTGTTTTTTAAAATGGAGTGAAAACCCCTCAGTGACATGAGCTCACACCACTTCTGCTCAGACTGGAGAGAGTTCCAAGCTATGGGAGCAGCTTAGCAAAAGGCTGGCTTCTCCCAATCAGGTTGTATCCCGGGGACAGACAAGTAATAAACGCGAGCGCAGGGCATAATGACCTTCTCATATGCGAGGCCACAAAACAGACTTACAGATCAGAGTCATCCAATGAGTGAAACTCTGAGGTCTCAGGGCCACTCAGCCTTGGCAAAAGGTTCAGAGGGATAGTGAGTCCTCCACTACATGATACAAATCTTAGTGCACAATGATACACAGTTTTAAGTGATTGAAGGCACTTTGCTGTCACTTTTGTATCTCCACAGTCCAGCGTGGGTAAAAAAGTAGTAGCTGCCAGACGTTTTCGAGCTTGGAGCGTTAAACAGGATTTTTTACGATTGTAAAGACTATGTTTTATTTTAATTTATGAACCAAGGTTTGTAAGTGAGCCTTAAAATAGAGCTCTTAGTCTTGTATGAAGCTGAGGTACTTAAAATTCAATAAAAGCTTAGTAGGGTTAACCTGAGAAGTCACGTCCGTGCGAAAAGATCATGGCTTTAGCTTTTTCAGGATTTAGCGCTGACTGTGTTTACGTGATGGCCCATTCCAGTGAAGTTGAGCAACCTTTTTTAAATTTGTATCGTTAGTTAGCTCTATTTGTAGCTTTTTCATACAATAAACAATATACTTGATATCTAATATTGCACCTTCAAAACAACATTATACTATTTTGTCTCAATTTTGATACATTTGCCGTAATTCCAAAAGATATAATTCAATCTTCACGTTGCAAGTATCTGAACCGACTTCTTTTCACATTTTGGCGCTCCTAGTGAATGTTGTTAAGCTGCTTGAATAGCCACAAAGTACATTCACTCAAAATAAATCACATACTTTCTCGACCTTGTAACATTGTCTACATTGATCAAAATAAAATGACACAATATTGAAATCCTAATCAGAAGAAGAAGAGTCCAACCTTTTCTTTACCTAACAGAACATATTCCTTTCTGCCCATGTAACTAGTTGTTCTGTTCTCCCTTGTCCTTTTGCTGTAAAAGTTGTCTGGTTGCCACCGGTGACACATCTCACTCGCCCCCCTCTTCACCACCTCCTCCTGACTGTGGACTTCTTTATGCAGCAGCGTGCAAGTTTGCGTGAGTCACAAGCCCAGGCAGACACTCGCCGGGCTGAGCAGACGCACTGGCAGACTTGGTCATCTGTGTGTCTCATTTCCAAGCGCTATAAATAAATATATATATATTGTTTTTGCACTTGTAAGTTTGAATGTTGAAAAGGAGGAGAAAGGGAGGCATAAGGGGTGCTCTGAGTCACATGTTTGCGCCGTGCTTTTCCCCCCAGCCTGTCTGCTCACCTGGTGGTTGCCATGGGAACAGCCAGACAGCGGCAGACTTTGCACCAGCCTCCTCGGGGGACAGTGAGAACAGAGAGGAGCTGTAAAGGCGAGGGAGCTCTCCGGTCTGTGCACAAAGCTGTGGGGAACAAGTTCATGAATGCGTGCGATAAAAGTAGTCCTGTATTGGAAAAATAAATAGGGAGCTGCCTGATCAATTTCGTAATCAGTTAATGGCCAGATTATTCAATTACTTATTCAATGATTCATAGTCTGAGTAGAAGAAGAAGAAGAAGCTGCTTATACCATTTATAATGCAGTTGAAATACTTTAAATCCTGTGGACACACCTGGATTATGAGATTCATTGTTAGAAAAGTGCCCCACAGGGATAAATGACAGTAAATACCAGTAAGGTGTGTGTGTGTGTGTGTGTGTGTGTGTGCATTCCGTGAGCTTATTCGTCTGTTATGTGTATATTGCAGAAATGCATTCAATAGTATTGTAGTTTTGGTTTGTTCCATGTGTTGAAATATGCCAGTTTACCGATACTACAAGTTTGTGACGTTGCAAGCCACTTTTCAAAATGTGTTTTTATTGTTCTGCAAATTACCAGTAACAAACACCAAATCAACACAAATGGAAAAATACCCACACTACACGACTCTGTGCCTCTGCTTTTGTAAATTGTCAATGCCGCTTTTTGATCTTCGACTTTATGCTAAAACCCCACAGTGATTAGCTGCTTTGTGGTGGATTTTTGCTGGAAATTTTGACAAAGGCACCAATGTTAACACGCCCTGGTATCAGACCTTGCTAATCGTGTCATGGCAGCGCTCACGCCTCATCTGAGATCCAAACACTGATTCTTTGTAGCTCGTCACTATGTCACTGTCTGATCATTTGCATTCCTAAGACGCGGTAAAAGAGGAGCCCTGTTGTGCCTAAACACAACTGGCAGCTGGACAGGGGTTGTGTCGGCCGCTGCAGTGCTTTTGGGAGCATATATTTATTTCTTTGCTAATTGTGCCTTCAGTTTTTTTTTCTCTGCCGACGCTTGAATAGCAAGATGTTCCTGGCTTTTTATCGCTCCAGTTGCACACTTCTCTCTTTTGTGTTTTGCCAGCTGCCCTCAGAGGAGGAGGGGCTGATGGGAAATGCACTGGACTGAACATGTGTGCTCTGAGTATAATGATCACTAATGCTGATACTATCTACAGTTTCAAGGTAAGGTTGTGTGGAGTTTGGATGTTCTAGACACTCCCGGTCGTTCACCTTGCACACTGAAATATTACCCTCAAGCTAACTGGATGTGGTTTATGAATTATAAAGTATCATATTATTTCGAAAGTATAATATTCCTCAAATTATAATACGCGGCATGTCTGGTTTTGCCTCTGCAGACACCACCGGCGCTGAAATACCCTCTTTTTCAAAAGGTTTTTATTTTAGTCTTTCAATTTGATTAGACAAGCCGCAGACAAACCAATTACCGTCAATAAAGAATAGGCATCTGGCAAACCGTAATAGAACATCCTCGTGCAATTTAATAAACATACAATACAATAACGGAATAAAAAAATCAGCAACATGAAAAATAACAGTGAATTTAATGTCATTTTTCTAGTTTACATGTATTGCCATGTGTTATTATTGCTCACAAAGATATTGCATAATTCCTAGATCTGACTTGCAGCTTTATGGAATATATATAAGTTTAATGCCCATACTGTGGAACACTCCTGGTATAGTGTACCTTTCAGTAAAAAGACTGTATAGAAGAACATCGTAACAGCCCCAAGTATCTACAACTGATTTTCAAATGCGAGTTATTTGTGATTGTGTGTGATTGTGTGTGATTGTGCAGCCGTTTCTCCTGCTAAAGCTGATGTTTGCTTCAGTCCAAATGTGCACAAACTCACTCGGACGGAGCAGACTTGGACATTGATCCCGGACGAGGCTCAGCAGTCCAACCTTCTCCGTCCATCCGCATGAAGCAGCACGTGAGGCCACCAGTTTGTCTGCCAGTCTGACAGACATGCACTGCCTTTACACAATTCAGTTAGTTTGGCCCCCGCTAGTCTCGCTGTCTGGCCCCCCTGACCCCTGAGGCTGGCAGCCCCTCCCCCTGCTGGAGGTCATGGCGTGGTGCAGCCGCTGTAGAGCACAGACGACATGGGAGAAGGAGGAGAAGAGGAAAGTGCTGACTGCATGTGTACGGCCACCGCCACCGCATGACGTCACGCTGAGCAGTTCAGTGTGACGCCGGCACAAGCGGCACAAACGGCACAAGCGGCACAAACGGCACACTGCCTTTGCCGCTGTGCCAGTAAGTAGCACGGATATAAACACACGCGGCATGATCTTACTCAACACTGAATATGTCAAAGACTTCAGTGCATTACATTTTTAAATACGGAGTTGAGCTGTTGCTTACATACAATAAAACAGCATTTCAGCAATGTTTGAAAAGAAAAGGGAAAGTCAGATGTTTGTTTTCATCAAGAGGTCCAAGAAGTTATGCATGTTTTAAGTTGATAAGAGGAGTTTTTTTTGTTTTGTTTTGTTTGCCAGGTGCCACACCACCACCACCAGTTTATATGTGTAAAAGATTTTTTTGCAGTCTTTAAAATCACATGCAACTGATTTAACGGACACTTTATATAAACCAGCACTGACATACAAACAGCAATTTGTTTCTCAATTGTTTTTATTTTGTATTATTTTTTTTTA
Source organism: Eucyclogobius newberryi (assembly GCF_026437365.1). Classification (NCBI taxonomy): domain Eukaryota; kingdom Metazoa; phylum Chordata; class Actinopteri; order Gobiiformes; family Gobiidae; genus Eucyclogobius; species Eucyclogobius newberryi. Next base: position 19,054,960 of record NW_027315812.1, read on the forward strand.
TTCTTTGTGAGCCAGCTGCTCGTCTTCATTGAGAGGTTATTGCTGTGCCTGGAATGTTCCACAGTATGGCATTCAAACATCGGTCTCCATGGAGAAAAGAACCCTGCTCACAAGAATTAGTTTTTTGAGCAATAAAAACCCCTGAGATTTAATTAATGCAAGATAGTTTAATGTAATTCCGTGGAGGATTCCAGGCAAAGCTATAACATCTCTATGGAAACAGAAGGAAGTGGACTCTGCACCATAAAAGAAAAACATAGTGCACCTTTAAATTGCTTTAAGTGGCCTCTGCCCCTGGTCCTTTGCTAACATATTACACACTGCTCAACTTTCCTTTTTGTAAGACCCACTGTGCAAGTTTGGAATATAAATGTCTTTATTGCGAAGAAGAGAACTGAAACTGCACTGTAGCTATTAAGCCATCTAATTTGTCATTTGGGATGAACCCCATGCCTTCACCCTTCTGCCCTGCCTGCTGTTCTGGGGCACTTTGTTTCCTAGCAGAGCTCATTTTTCTGGGCGCTTGTCCCGTTCACATCCCTTTACCTCCCTCTCCTGTGAGCCAGGCCTGGCCCGCACACTGCAGCTCCGGGCAAAAAGAGTAGCATACACTGAACTAGACGGATTATCTTTGTCGAGGGAAGAGATCAGGACAGATTATCACATAGCGGTCTTCACCATCAGTATTTCACTGCCTCCAGGGAAGAGTACAAAAGTCTCCAACTTGTACAGATCACTATCCGCCAAATGCCACGGTTCGCTCATTTAGAAGCTTTTAGCAGGAAGTCACAAGAAAAGGCTAAGCCTGTTTAGTGGTTATTGTAGCCTGAAGATGCTCTGCAGCGCTCCCGTTGTGCATCTCTGTAAGACTAGTTTGAACATTTGTAAGTGTAGTCCACACTTGTGGGAGAAAACTCATTTTCACAAGCTGGTTCTGTCCTCAGAGGGATAAGTTCAAAGGTTATGACCTTAAGCTGAACCCTGGAGCAAAGCTAGAAAGTAACTGGATCCTTCACTAATTTGTCTCTCAAGTGTTTTTGTGGTGCTGCAAGATGAAAGACAATAGCAACAAAAATTTGAATGTTCATAGAATTTCCCACTGGCTCCAATTATTTCAACTATATATATGAATTTTATTCAAGTATTTTTATACGTGGCTTATTTTATTATAGTTTGTATTTTACTCTTATAATTGTTATTGTAATTAATATTATTTTCATTATCAGCCACAAACGTCACACCGATAATTCCGATAATACGATTTTCCACCAATAATTTGATTTCATAATTATAAACGCAAAATACATATTTTCAGCTGCTTTTCCTCTGAGTTTTCTCCCTGACAGCTCTGTTGACCTCTGACCCTCTGCCCCTGCTTCAGCTGCACACAGACACATAGAAACTTCTTCTGATTCTGATTTTTATTCATGTCCATGAGGTCTTGTGATGAAATCTGGAAACTACAAACACAGAATCTTATGAAATACACGTGTTTCTGATATTTGTTATACTATATTACCAGAGCAGAATCAAATGGTAATTGCCAGAAATGTGTGATGTAGTATATTGTTTGTGTCTCTGAGTAGATTTTGCTTTGAATTATTAGAACTTGTAACTTCCGCTTGAGTATTTTGTGTACTTGAGTATTTTGTATACTTTTCCATTGCTGTCTGGATCAGTATCAGCTCCTGGTCAGTTTGCAGCTTCATGGACCGTAGTGTGGCCCGAGGTGTTCAATGAAAAATGACCCCTCTCACTGCTGTTTGAGTGAACCGTGCTTTGTCTAAATAAAGTGCTGTTCCGTGGCTTTGAGCAGTGATAAGTGGAGATTACCACAATTCTTGGGTTTTGGCAGTGACGCTCCTCTCTAGATTTGTGTCAAGGGAATTAATCATTGGCTTTTTCGGCAGCAGTTTATCTTTAGAAGGCTGTTCAGAGCCAGGGTGACTGAGCGCGGTGCCATTTAGAGGTCATTTCTACTTTGAAGATGTGACCTCTCAGTACTTTATTTACTCTGCTCGGCTTGTTTTTTTTCAATGTTTGTTGCTGAATAGGTAGTTTGAGGACACAAAATAGAGCTGCTAGACTCTACTGTATGTACTAAAAATGCCTTCTCTCAGAAAAACAATGCAATGTGTAGGAGAAACAGGTTGCAACATCTAAAAAATTGTATTGTAGTAGCAACATGATGATTAAATTAAATTAATATTATGATTAAAAATGTGATTTAAGAATTTGGTTGTCAAAAACATGTGTCCTGACAAAAACAAGGCAGAAATCAGGCTATTTCTGAAGTCGGTATTTGTCTGATAGTTATGAATACGTTTTATATTCATGTTCGTGAAAAAGAGGTTTCAAATTTGGCTTTATTCACGATCAAGGTTTTATAGTTACCGTGGCAACGCTGATATCAACATAGGCCGATAGAAAATGAAGAAAGAAGAAAAACTGGAGTAACAGGGGCCCGGTTGCTAGGCGATGTGAGGAAACCCGTGGGGCAACAAGCGAGTCTGAGAACCAGGGGCACAGCAGAGAAACACGCATCTTCTTCATTTTTTTTGTGCTGTTGTGGCTGATAACTGATATTTAAACTGATATTTATCAAAACCAAGGAGTATTAGTGCTAATCATTGGCTACATTATCAGTAAAACCCTTTGACATCACCAATACCAATATTAGCCCATCGTTTTATGACGTTTTACTACTTTCTTTGTCACTGTAATTTGCGTTTGTCAAGAATTCATAAATAAAGATGCTTATTAAACAGTTAGCGCAGGGACATGACGACGCATTTCGTGATTGCATCGACTGTGGTTGTTTTGCCACGGTAACGCTCCGGCCGACTGCCAAGTGCGTGGCTGGAGTTGAGCGTGTGCTAGTACCGGCTTGTGTAACTTGTGGACCGGCGATGACGTTTACCCCTCGTCACACACAGACTCAGGACCCTCACATAACCCTCGTCACACACAGACTCAGGACCCTCACATAACCCTCGTCACACACAGACTCAGGACCCTCACATAACCCTCGTCACACACAGACTCAGGACCCTCACATAACCCTTGTCTCACACAGACTCAGGACCCTCACATAACCCTCGTCGCACACACACTGACTCAGGACCCTCACATAACCCTCGTTACACAGAGACTCAGGACCCTCACATAACCCTCGTCACACACAGACTCAGGACCCTCACATAACCCTCGTCACACACAGACTCAGGACCCTCACATAACCCTCGTCGCACACAGACTCAGGACCCTCACATAACCCTCGTCACACACAGACTCAGGACCCTCACATAACCCTCGTCACACACACACAGACTCAGGACCCTCACATAACCCTCGTCACACACAGACTCAGGACCCTCACATAACCCTCGTTACACAGAGACTCAGGACCCTCGCATAAACCTCGTCGCACACAGACTCAGGACCCTCACATAACCCTCGTCACACACAGACTCAGGACCCTAACATAACCCTCGTCACACACACAGACTCAGGACCCTCACATAACCCTCGTCACACACAGACTCAGGACCCTCGCATAAACCTCGTCACACACAGACTCAGGACCCTCGCATAAACCTCGTCACACACAGACTCAGGACCCTCACATAACCCTCGTCACACACACAGACTCAGGACCCTCACATAACCCTCGTCTCACACACACAGACTCAGGACCCTCACATAACCCTCGTCGCACACAGACTCAGGACCCTCACATAACCCTCGTCACACACAGACTCAGGACCCTCACATAACCCTCGTCACACACACAGACTCAGGACCCTCACATTACCCTCGTCACACACAGACTCAGGACCCTCGCATAAACCTCGTCGCACACAGACTCAGGACCCTCACATAACCCTCGTCACACACACAGACTCAGGACCCTCACATAACCCTCGTCGCACACAGACTAAGGACCCTCGCATAAACCTTGTCGCACACACACAGACTCAGGACCCTCGCATGAACCTCGTCGCACACAGACTCAGGACCCTCACATAACCCTCGTCACACACAGACTCAGGACCCTAACATAACCCTCGTCACACACACAGACTCAGGACCCTCACATAACCCTCGTCACACACAGACTCAGGACCCTCACATAACCCTCGTCATACACACAGACTCAGGACCCTCGCATAAACCTCGTCGCACACAGACTCAGGACCCTCACATAACCCTCGTCGCACACAGACTCAGGACACTCACATAACCCTCGTCACACACACACAGACTCAGGACCCTCGCATAAACCTCGTCACACACAGACTCAGGACCCTCACATAACCCTCGTCACACACAGACTCAGGACCCTAACATAACCCTCGTCACACACACAGACTCAGGACCCTCACTTAACCCTCGTCACACACACAGACTCAGGACCCTCACATAACCCTTGTCGCACACAGACTCAGGACCCTCACATAACCCTCGTCACACACAGACTCAGGACCCTCACATAACCATCGTCACACACAGACTCAGGACCCTCACATAACCCTCGTCACACACAGACTCAGGACCCTCACATAACTCTCGTCACACACAGACTCAGGACCCTCACATAACCCTCGTCGCACACAGACTCAGGACCCTCACATAACCCTCGACTCACACAGACTCAGGACCCTCACATAACCCTCGTCACACACAGACTCAGGACCCTCACATAACCCTCGTCACACACACAGACTCAGGACCCTCACATAACCCTCGTCTCACACAGACTCAGGACCCTCACATAACCCTCGTCTCACACAGACTCAGGACCCTCACATAACCCTTGTCTCACACAGACTCAGGACCCTCACATAACCCTCGTCACACACACAGACTCAGGACCCTCACATAACCCTCGTCTCACACAGACTCAGGACCCTCACATAACCCTCGTTGCACACAGACTCAGGACCCTCACATAACCCTCGTCACACACAGACTCAGGACCCTAACATAACCCTCGTCACACACACAGACTCAGGACCCTCACATAACCCTCGTCACACACAGACTCAGGACCCTCACATAACCCTCGTCACACACACAGACTCAGGACCCTCACATAACCCTCGTCGCACACAGACTCAGAACCCTCACATAACCCTCGTCGCACACAGACTCAGGACCCTCACATAACCCTCGTCACACACACAGACTCAGGACCCTCACATAACCCTCGTCACACACAGACTCAGGACCCTCACATAACCCTCGTCACACACAGACTCAGGACCCTCACATAACCCTCGTCTCACACAGACTCAGGACCCTCACATAACCCTCGTCTCACACAGACTCAGGACCCTCACATAACCCTCGTCGCACACAGACTCAGGACCCTCACATAACCCTCGTCTCACACAGACTCAGGACCCTCACATAACCCTCGTCGCACACAGACTCAGGACCCTCACATAACCCTCGTCACACACAGACTCAGGACCTTCACATAACCCTTGTCACACACAGACTCAGGACCCTCACATAACCCTCGTCACACACAGACTCAGGACCCTCACATAACCCTCGTCGCACACAGACTCAGGACCCTCACATAACCCTCGTCTCACAGACTCAGGACCCTCACATAACCCTCGTCACACACAGACTCAGGACCCTCACATAACCCTCGTCACACACAGACTCAGGACCCTCACATAACCCTCGTCTCACACAGACTCAGGACCCTCACATAACCCTCGTCACACACAGACTCAGGACCCTCACATAACCCTCGTCTCACACAGACTCAGGACCCGCACATAACCCTCGTCGCACACAGACTCAGGACCCTCACATAACCCTCGTCGCACACAGACTCAGGACCCTCACATAACCCTCGTCGCACACAGACTCAGGACCCTCACATAACCCTCGTCACACACACAGACTCAGGACCCTCACATAACCCTCGTCACACACAGACTCAGGAACCTCACATAACCATCGTCACACACAGACTCAGGACCCTCATATAACCCTCGTCTCACACAGACTCAGGACCCTAACATAACCCTCGTCACACACACAGACTCAGGACCCTCACATAACCCTCGTCACAAACAGACTCAGGACCCTCGCATAAACCTCGTCACACACAGACTCAGGACCCTCGCATAAACCTCGTCACACACAGACTCAGGACCCTCACATAACCCTTGTCACACACACAGACTCAGGACCCTCACATAACCCTCTTCTCACACACACAGACTCAGGACCCTCATATAACCCTCGTCGCACACAGACTCAGGACCCTCACATAACCCTCGTCACACACAGACTCAGGACCCTCACATAACCCTCGACACACACACACTGACTCAGGACCCTCACATAACCCTCGTCACACACACAGACTCAGGACCCTCACATAACCCTCGTCACACACACAGACTCAGGACCCTCACATAACCCTCGTCACACACAGACTCAGGACCCTCGCATAAACCTTGTCGCACACAGACTCAGGACCCTCACATAACCCTCGTCACACACACAAACTCAGGACCCTCACATAACCCTCGTCGCACACAGACTCAGGACCCTCGCATAAACCTTGTCGCACACACACAGACTCAGGACCCTCGCATAAACCTCGTCGCACACAGACTCAGGACCCTCACATAACCCTCGTCACACACAGACTCAGGACCCTAACATAACCCTCGTCGCACACAGACTCAGGACCCTCACATAACCCTCGTCGCACACAGACTCAGGACCCTCACATAACCCTCGTCTCACACAGACTCAGGACCCTCACATAACCCTCGTCGCACACAGACTCAGGACCCTCACATAACCCTCGTCACACACAGACTCAGGACCTTCACATAACCCTCGTCACACACAGACTCAGGACCCTCACATAACCCTCGTCACACACAGACTCAGGACCCTCACATAACCCTCGTCGCACACAGACTCAGGACCCTCACATAACCCTCGTCTCACAGACTCAGGACCCTCACATAACCCTCGTCACACACAGACTCTGGACCCTCACATAACCCTCGTCACACACAGACTCAGGACCCTCACATAACCCTCGTCTCACACAGACTCAGGACCCTCACATAACCCTCGTCACACACAGACTCAGGACCCTCACATAACCCTCGTCTCACACAGACTCAGGACCCGCACATAACCCTCGTCGCACACAGACTCAGGACCCTCACATAACCCTCGTCGCACACAGACTCAGGACCCTCACATAACCCTCGTCGCACACAGACTCAGGACCCTCACATAACCCTCGTCACACACACAGACTCAGGACCCTCACATAACCCTCGTCACACACAGACTCAGGACCCTCACATAACCATCGTCACACACAGACTCAGGACCCTCATATAACCCTCGTCTCACACAGACTCAGGACCCTAACATAACCCTCGTCACACACACAGACTCAGGACCCTCACATAACCCTCGTCACAAACAGACTCAGGACCCTCATATAACCCTCGTCGCACACAGACTCAGGACCCTCACATAACCCTCGTCACACACAGACTCAGGACCCTCACATAACCCTCGTCACACACACACTGACTCAGGACCCTCACATAACCCTCGTCACACACACAGACTCAGGACCCTCACATAACCCTCGTCACACACACAGACTCAGGACCCTCATATAACCCTCGTCACACACAGACTCAGGACCCTCGCATAAACCTTGTCGCACACAGACTCAGGACCCTCACATAACCCTCGTCACACACACAAACTCAGGACCCTCACATAACCCTCGTCGCACACAGACTCAGGACCCTCGCATAAACCTTGTCGCACACACACAGACTCAGGACCCTCGCATAAACCTCGCCGCACACAGACTCAGGACCCTCACATAACCCTCGTCACACACAGACTCAGGACCCTCAAATAACCCTCGTCACACACACAGACTCAGGACCCTCACATAACCCTAGTCGCACACAGACTCAGGACACTCACATAACCCTCGTCACACACACACAGACTCAGGACCCTCGCATAAACCTCGTCACACACAGACTCAGGATCCTCACATAACCCTCGTCACACACAGACTCAGGAACCTAACATAACCCTCGTCACACACACAGACTCAGGACCCTCACATAACCCTCGTCACACACAGGCTCAGGACCCTCGCATAAACCTCGTCGCACACAGACTCAGGACCCTCGCATAAACCTCGTCACACAGACTCAGGACCCTCACTTAACCCTCGTCACACACACAGACTCAGGACCCTCACATAACCCTCGTCGCACACAGACTCAGGACCCTCACATAACCCTCGTCACACACAGACTCAGGACCCTCACATAACCCTCGTCACACACAGACTCAGGACCCTCACATAACCCTCGTCACACACAGACTCAGGACCCTCACATAACCCTCGTCACACACAGACTCAGGACCCTCACATAACCCTCGTCACACACAGACTCAGGACCCTCACATAACTCTCGTCACACACAGACTCAGGACCCTCACATAACCCTCGTCGCACACAGACTCAGGACCCTCATATAACCCTCGACTCACACAGACTCAGGACCCTCACATAACCCTCGTCACACACAGACTCAGGACCCTCACATAACCCTCGTCACACACACAGACTCAGGACCCTCACATAACCCTCGTCTCACACAGACTCAGGACCCTCACATAACCCTCGTCTCACACAGACTCAGGACCCTCACATAACCCTCGTCTCACACAGACTCAGGACCCTCACATAACCCTCGTCACACACACAGACTCAGGACCCTCACATAACCCTCGTCTCACACAGACTCAGGACCCTCACATAACCCTCGTTGCACACAGACTCAGGACCCTCACATAACCCTCGTCACACACACAGACTCAGGACCCTCACATAACCCTCGTCACACACAGACTCAGGACCCTCACATAACCCTCGTCGCACACAGACTCAGGACCCTCACATAACCCTCGTCGCACACAGACTCAGGACCCTCACATAACCCTCGTCGCACACAGACTCAGGACCCTCACATAACCCTCGTCACACACACAGACTCAGGACCCTCACATAACCCTCGTCACACACAGACTCAGGACCCTCACATAACCCTCGTCACACACAGACTCAGGACCCTCACATAACCCTCGTCTCACACAGACTCAGGACCCTCACATAACCCTCGTCACACACAGACTCAGGACCCTCACATAACCCTCGTCACACACAGACTCAGGACCCTCACATAACTCTCGTCACACACAGACTCAGGACCCTCACATAACCCTCGTCGCACACAGACTCAGGACCCTCACATAACCCTCGACTCACACAGACTCAGGACCCTCACATAACCCTCGTCACACACAGACTCAGGACCCTCACATAACCCTCGTCACACACACAGACTCAGGACCCTCACATAACCCTCGTCTCACACAGACTCAGGACCCTCACATAACCCTCGTCTCACACAGACTCCGGACCCTCACATAACCCTCGTCTCACACAGACTCAGGACCCTCACATAACCCTCGTCACACACACAGACTCAGGACCCTCACATAACCCTCGTCTCACACAGACTCAGGACCCTCACACAACCCTCGTCACACACAGACTCAGGACCCTCACATAACCCTCGTCACACACACAGTCTCAGGACCCTCACATAACCCTCGTCTCACACAGACTCAGGACCCTCACATAACCCTCGTCGCACACAGACTCAGGACCCTCACATAACCCTCGTCGCACACAGACTCAGGACCCTCACATAACCCTCGTCGCACACAGACTCAGGACCCTCACATAACCCTGGTCACACACACAGACTCAGGACCCTCACATAACCCTCGTCGCACACAGACTCAGGACCCTCACATAACCCTTGTCTCACACAGACTCAGGACCCTCACATAACCCTCGTCACACACACAGACTCAGGACCCTCACATAACCCTCGTCTCACACAGACTCAGGACCCTCACATAACCCTCGTCTCACACAGACTCAGGACCCTCACATAACCCTCGTCTCACACAGACTCAGGACCCTCACATAACCCTCGTTGCACACAGACTCAGGACCCTCACATAACCCTCGTCTCACACAGACTCAGGACCCTCACACAACCCTCGTCACACACAGACTCAGGACCCTCACATAACCCTCGTCACACACACAGTCTCAGGACCCTCACATAACCCTCGTCTCACACAGACTCAGGACCCTCACATAACCCTCGTCGCACACAGACTCAGGACCCTCACATAACCCTCGTCGCACACAGACTCAGGACCCTCACATAACCCTCGTCGCACACAGACTCAGGACCCTCACATAACCCTGGTCACACACACAGACTCAGGACCCTCACATAACCCTCGTCGCACACAGACTCAGGACCCTCACATAACCCTCGTCTCACACAGACTCAGGACCCTCACATAACCCTCGTCGCACACAGACTCAGGACCCTCACATAACCCTCGTCACACACAGACTCAGGACCTTCACATAACCCTCGTCACACACACACTCAGGACCCTCACATAACCCTCGTCACACACAGACTCAGGACCCTCACATAACCCTCGTCGCACACAGACTCAGGACCCTCACATAACCCTCGTCTCACAGACTCAGGACCCTCACATAACCCTCGACTCACACAGACTCAGGACCCTCACATAACCCTCGTCACACACAGACTCAGGACCCTCACATAACCCTCGTCACACACAGACTCAGGACCCTCACATAACCCTCGTCTCACACAGACTCAGGACCCTCACATAACCCTCGTCTCACACAGACTCAGGACCCTCACATAACCCTCGTCGCACACAGACTCAGGACCCTCACATAACCCTCGTCTCACACAGACTCAGGACCCTCACATAACCCTCGTCGCACACAGACTCAGGACCCTCACATAACCCTCGTCACACACAGACTCAGGACCCTCACATAACCCTCGTCGCACACAGACTCAGGACCCTCACATAACCCTCGTCTCACAGACTCAGGACCCTCACATAACCCTCGTCACACACAGACTCAGGACCCTCACATAACCCTCGTCACACACAGACTCAGGACCCTCACATAACCCTCGTCTCACACAGACTCAGGACCCTCACATAACCCTCGTCACACACAGACTCAGGACCCTCACATAACCCTCGTCTCACACAGACTCAGGACCCTCACATAACCCTCGACTCACACAGACTCAGGACCCTCACATAACCCTCGTCACACACAGACTCAGGACCCTCACATAACCCTCGTCACACACAGACTCAGGACCCTCACATAACCCTCGACTCACACAGACTCAGGACCCACACATAACCCTCGTCTCACACAGACTCAGGACCCTCACATAACCCTCGTCTCACACAGACTCAGGACCCTCACATAACCCTCGTCTCACACAGACTCAGGACCCACACATAACCCTCGTCTCACACAGACTCAGGACCCTCACATAACCCTCGTCTCACACAGACTCAGGACCCTCACATAACCCTCGTCGCACACAGACTCAGGACCCTCACATAAGCCTTAACATATGAACAGAACCGTAAGTGTGACTCACAACGAGAGATAGAAATCGAGACGCTCCAGTTTTTTGCGCCGTGACTCACAGGAAGCCTCGGCGTTATGAATGAAGCCCCTCCATCCGGCTAATTACAGAAGGGAAACACTCGTTCACCGGTGATGCAGCTCTGCCAATGAAAGCATTCGTCACGGTGATCATCTTGTCTATTAAATATTCGAACATGACCGTATGAGAACTGTGTGTGGAAAATGTAATGTACTGTATTGTCGTTTCACTTCAAACTCTGCATACATAGTGTTTATTTGTGCTCGGTTACAGGACCGAGCTGGTTGTATTTGGACGCGTGAGGCTGGTTCCCGTATGTGGCGATGGGCAAATAAAGAGGAGTTATAAAAAGCAACAAGCTCCGTCACTGTGGCACATTGAGGGACTTGTGTCATGCTCGCAGTGGTGGGTGAGGCTATTTATAGCAAGTGTTGCCTTTTATATCCCAGTGAGCAACTGTAGCCTCCATCCTCCCCTGACAACGCAGCTTTAGTTTTTACACTGATTCCGACAAGAGAATAGATTATGCAGGAGATAGTGTTACGGCAGATGCAATTTGGAAAAGTAAAATGTGGCAAACGAGAAAACAATACTTAGAGAAACAACAGAAACATGTACCGTATTTTCCGGATTATAAGTCGCATCTTTTTTCATAGTTTTGGCCGGGGTGCGACTTATACTTATATTTATACTATATACTTATACTCCGGAGCGACTTATACGTGATATTATTTGTTATTTTCACACTTAGAACCTTATTTCATACTCCAGTGCAACTTATATGTTTTTTTCTTCTCTATTATGCATTTTTTGGCTGGTGCGATTTATACTACGGTGCGACTTATAGTCCAGAAACTACGGTATTTCTGTGTACTGATAGGTTCGTATAATGGTTCAACACTGATACTTTGATCATTAAAGCATAATTCATACATTGAAAACATGTTTTTACATCAGTCACTCTCAGTTAGATCACCACTTGTTTAAAACACATTTTCTACACGTGTTTTTCAGTTTTTCAAGTCAATCTTTCCTACAGCTTAGTCACACCAGATTGCACCAAAACAAGAACAAAACTCTGCGCGCCCTTGAATGGAAGCTTTTGTAAGTCCGATTGTAATTTCCAGCGAGCGGTTGGCTTGTTTGCACTTTGTAACCTGAAACCGCTCCTCGGTCCTCACCACCCGTCGACTTCTCAGGAACAGAGGGCCGCATCTGCCCGACACTCACAGCACGACGCCCCGCTATCGCCCCGCCGTCCCGCCAACTGCCCCATGCGTGCAGGTTACCATGGCGACCCCGGGGGAAACTTCTGGAATCAAAACATTGCACCACAAAACGCTTCTTGAATGTGTGACGGCTTTGTTCCCGCAGCCATTTCACTGCGAGGAGAGAATGGAGAGAGCGCTCAAAATATGGACCCATGAGTAAAAGTAAAAGTACTATTTATTACTGTTCTATGTCAAACAGTTATTAAGCATGATGGTGTGATAAATGATGGATAGAAAGATATTCTCTTAATGCTTTAATGCTTTTCAGGAAGTTGTTTTGTTGTAGCAGCTCATTATTTCCCAGCTTTGACCGAGCAGTTTATCAGCTCTTTTCTTTACTGTTTAGAATCGCGTTTTGACTAACTTTACTATACTATACTTTATGAGTCTGGTCACCACGCCCTCCGACACGCCTTGAGCCAATCTCAAACTCTAACATGCAATCAAATTTGTTTATTCTAACGACACATGTGAAACTAATGAGCTCATTTAGAACAAAATCAACCTCAGATGAACAACGTTTTTGCACTTTTCCCGTTGATTCTACCGAAATTTTTTCAATCCTTATGAGTTTTTTTCTTTATTTTTTCCACCTCATTGGCTAATCAACCTGTCAATCACGCCCATCTGACCATAGAGAGAAGAGACCAGACCAGAATGATCGACCTGTCTACCAAAAATACTGAGAGATATCATTCTGCCGAGCTCTTTCTATACTTATACACACCCCTTCTTCTACTACTGCTACTGCTGAAAGCTACTACTCTCATTACTAGTACTACAACTTATGTTACACCGTATAGTCTATAGTACTATGTTTTACTGCTCCTCGTGACAAGCACTACTAAAAGCATTTACTTTCTTGGAACTCGACTCTTTCTATTTCCCTCCAAAAAAGTAAAGTTTATGCAGGCTGTAAGTTAGCTCAATAACAGTATCAGGTTTCCCTGCCTCCAGAACAGTGGGCGGGACCATAAGGTGAGGGGCTGGAACCTTAAATAAACAACAGCTCCCGGTGACACCTCTGCCTCTCCCTCCCACCTACCGCCTCCCCACCTCACCCACCCCCAAAACTAGACATTCTCCCCCTTTTACTCCCCTCTGAGCCACTGTTGCACAATAGTGCCGGGGCTGGAGTGTCAGTCGCCATGGTGATCGAATATGGACGGGCAAATATTGTTGGGGGATTTTGTGGAAGGTTTTTGTTGCGCGCCGCCTCCTGTAGTTTAGTCTGGGGAACAGCCTTGACTCACAATGACCTCAGAAGATCTAAGTCTTTCCAAATATAGAACGACATGGATCAAGAAAGATTTGATTTCACTAGAAAATTGGAGTGTTTTTGATGTTACAGTTTGACTCAGCCAAAGAGATGACGATATGTCGAGTATGAAGCAGTAGTAGGTCTCGTAATAGTAATTAATGGGCATGTGAGTGACACAGTGACAACTTAATTAGCTCTGTCTAAAGAAAAAGGGGGAGGAAAGGCTATTGGCTATGCTATAGACAGAACGTATAGAAGAGAAATAATAGCTTGAAAACAACTGCATCTTACATTGAGGTTATTGTAAAGTAGGTAATATTTGATTTTAAAGTAATCAGTACTCACACAAATACATTACTTTACAAATATGTATATGCAAGTTTTAACATATTATGTTAAAACTTGCATACACAAAAATAGTTACCATATTTTCCAGACTATAAGTCACACCTTTTTTCATAGTTTTTTTATATTTACACTTATACTTATACTACGGAGCGACTTATATGTGATATTATTTGTTATTTTCACACTTGCAACCGCATTTCATACTCTAGTGTGACTTATATGTGTTTTTTTCTTCTCCTTTATGCATTTTTTGGCTGGTGCGACTTATACTCCAGTGCGACTTATAGTCTGGAAAATACGGTAAATACCAAAATTCAAATTCAATTCTGATACTAAGGTGAAGACTCTAACACAGTCGATGAATTCCGAGCTAAAAATAATAACCTCTTCTTTAATATTACCATGTGGTCTTGCTGTACTTCTATAGCGTCTAAAATTATTCAAGAACGATCCAACTTTGTCCCATTTATGTATTTTATCATGATCAATACTAAACTAAAATACCACGCCCCAATCTAGTTTTAGCCTCATGGTATTGACTTTTTTAAACCCTTCTTTATGTCTCAATCAGCATCAGGCTTGAGCCGCATTAACAGAAGTACTGACCCTCCCTGTCCCACACTGACCCGCCCCGTGCGTCTCCACTGGCCCTCGTGTCACCCGTGTGTGGGAGCCTGTGGTTACGCCCCGAGGCTGCTGCAGCTTCAGTGGATGCCTTCCTCTGGGTCATGACTCATACGTGCTCCAGTGTACACAGCCATGAGTCAGTCCGAGCACACGCCCCCTCAGCACTGTGCCTCACGACGCTGCTGCTGCTGTCATCACTACATCACTACTACACAATAAAACCATCACATCAGCTCCGTATTCTCATTTTTTATATCGATTGATTATTCATAATATATGCAACCCGCCAGACACAAGTGTGGTTCAAGGGAAAAGCAGTCACGATTTGGTTGAACTTTTATCTAACTGTTTAACATTAGTAAAAGCTTAGAGCAGTTAAATTATGCATGAACAGCACATTTGCATATTTACAAACTCCCCAGTAGGAATAGGATTAATCGACTTAATAATGTAACTGTTGACAATACGTGTACTGTTATATGTCACATAATTCCTCTTTAGAAAGAAGATTGTAACACTAATCTCAGAAATAAATATACCTTTCGGAGATTTATATCAGTTATAAACTATTTCACCATATTCCATAGAGATGTTTTTGCTTTGCCTGGAATGTTTAAACACACATTTATTTCACTACGGGTGTTTTTACTGCTCAAAGCACCTTGAAAAACACACTTTGTTACTGTGAGCGGGGTCGCCTCTCCACAGATCTAACCATCTAACCTTCAGTTTAATGCCATACACTGTACTTTTCCAGACAAAGCAAGAACATTGGGCTTCACGTTCCTCCCCTTTGTAACTCCATTATTTTCACATGATTTTTCTTCATTGGTGACTACACTCTTGGCTTTTAAACCTGCGACTCTTGGTTATCTGTGGAGTAATTCACTGTAATGCGTAACCTGATAGCGCTGTCTCCAGTCGTACAGCGTTTGTGTTCTACTATTATGTCTCCAAGTCCTTTTGTAGACGCAGACACAAAACCACAGCAGGTTTGGCCGGGCAGTTGGTCCAATCAGCAGTATTTTCTCTTCTCTTGCCCCGGGCTTGAGTCAGATGTTCCTTTGTATGACCAATTTGAACACTGTGTTTTTAACAAGAACTGCTCAGCAACCGAGAAAACACCTAAGATAATGTACACTACAGCAGTTACTGACAGGAAGCAACCTCCTCACTGAGACTGATGTCATATTAAACAGGAAAATAGTTTCAGGTTCATCCCGCCCACTCAATTTGCATACGGTGGCTGAAATACAGAAAAAATACATAAATCGTCAATAAATAAATACAAATAAAGCCTATCAAAAGTAAATTGTCAATCAGTTAATGTCTATTTGTTTGTTTTTTCCACTTCCCCTGGCTCTATTGCATTGGATTTATACCTTACATATACAATTATACATTATTAATATATTTTCTTGGCCGTTTTAGTTGTTCTTATCCGCACATACTGTCGCGTGGCTGCAGTTCAAAGGTCGTGAGCGGCTGCAGCTGTATGTGACGTACAAAGCTGCTCCCCGCACACACTGGATCAGGGCTTTCTAGTTAATAAATGTCAAAAACAGTCCTCCAACAACTGGACTGGGCGTTTTATTTGGGCTTCTAAGCCTTTTAGCGGGGTTTATCTTGAAGCGTACACAGTTAGTTGATCGTCAAGCAGCTGTTACTTCGAGATTAATGTATTTACTGATGAAAGGAAGAGAAAAAACAAAAAACGGGACGGATCTGGCACATTTTTATGTCGCTGGGAATGACTCACAGGGAGCAAAGTCTATTTTTTACTTCAAATGCTTCTGAACGACTTGTTAGATGTTACAAATAACTTTACTTATGTGCAGGGGATTTGTGACAATTATGAATTAAGAAAATGATTTTAAACATGTTTGTGTAGTTGTAAACATATGCGAACAGTTGTAGTGGAGAAATGACAGATTTTTTATTTTAGTTTTTAATCTCATAGCAACTCAGACACTGTAAAATAACATAATTTCCCCATTGTGTGGACAAATAAAGCCTATCTTATCTTATCTTTTGCAAATAATAAGTGAAATTGTTTAAAATAATCAGTCTATGCCCATGTCTAGCTGTTAGATGTCACACAGGGGGAAGCTAGACCTCCAAACTCTTCATTCTGCTTTGATTATACAGTATTTTTTATTCATTTTCGTTTAGTAATCATAATCTTATATTCTTAATGTCGTAATCATTCTTCTGAGCACTGCAGGAGGTAAACCAACACTTTGATTGCATAATACTTCTCCCAGCTTATCTGCCGTAAATCAGTCCTCCCTGGGTTGAAGTAAAATATTAGTGCGCCATTACCCAAACTCCGGCGTTCCCTCGATGAAGCATAAGCAGCTCTCCCGTTTTTATGAAGAGCCGCTACTACAGGCCAACCCAACTGTTGCAAATAAAATAAGTTTATGGACGTTGGTGGATGGGCTCATCAAATATGGTCTGCGTGTATTATTCATAAGATAACCGCTTGTGAAAGCTGTTGCAATCCAGTGGTCCATAAATCTGAGCGGGCTGTCTGAATGCTGATGACCATGTTGATCATTTTAAACACTATTTGCCTGCGTAATGTCACAAAACTGACTATATTTAGATCGCCTGTTTGACACATTTATATATGATTTTGTGATTTTATTTAGTAAAATATGCTGATCAGATCTGCAAACTTCAGATGTAAATATTAGTATTATCTTTTCAAAAAGTCTGTATATTAACTTTTAAAGCAGCAGTAGCTCAATGAAAATGCCTTTGCCATTCGAGTGTTGTCAGCTAGTTACGGCTCCAAACGGTGAATCATGTTGTTGTGTCCCTGAGCAACACTTTTGCCTGATTGTGTGTGAGTGATTTGAGTCATTCGGCAACTTTGCATGGCAGTTTATCACAAGTGAATTCATGATTTAGTGTAGGTGTAGTTAAGCTCTATTTTGATTTCGGACACCAGCATCTTGAGGTGGATTGTATTGAAAAAGGGATGATATTTCTGTTGTGGTTCTGGAGATGTGAAAACTTCAATTGCAGCTGTTTTGTCTATAATCAAAACCAGTCAAAATAACAGGGAAAAGAGCTGATGCATTTTGCTCATTATCACATACTCGTAATCAACATTTTAATCCTCTCAACCATCCACCACTCACTGGATATTTCTCCTGTTCAAATTTTACTTATAATTGCTCTTTCTGAGAACATCAAATCGCGTGTCCAATACCAACAAACAAATTATAATCAAAATCTATTAGGAACTAAGAACTATTTTTTTTGTATTGTTAACCAGATGAAAAGCTGTAAAAGCCCTTTGCTTCAGTCCTTTGCTTCAGTCCTTTGCTTCAGTCCTTTGCTTCAGTCCTTTGCTTCATCCCTTTGCTTCAGTCCTTTGCTTCAGTCCTTTGCTTCAGTCCTTTGCTTCAGCCCTTTGCTTCAGTCCTTTGCTTCAGTCCTTTGCTTCAGCCCTTTGCTTCAGCCCTTTGCTTCAGTCCTTTGCTTCAGTCCTTTGCTTCAGCCCTTTGCTTCAGTCCTTTGCTTCAGCCCTTTGCTTCAGTCCTTTGCTTCAGCCCTTTGCTTCAGCCCTTTGCTTGAGCCCTTTGCTTCAGTCCTTTGCTTCAGTCCTTTGCTTCAGTCCTTTGCTTCAGCCCTTTGCTTCAGCCCTTTGCTTCAGTCCTTTGCTTCAGCCCTTTGCTTCAGTCCTTTGCTTCAGTCCTTTGCTTCAGTCCTTTGCTTCAGCCCTTTGCTTCAGCCCTTTGCTTCAGCCCTTTGCTTCAGTCCTTTGCTTCAGTCCTTTGCTTCAGCCCTTTGCTTCAGTCCTTTGCTTCAGTCCTTTGCTTCAGTCCTTTGCTTCAGCCCTTTGCTTCAGTCCTTTGCTTCAGTCCTTTGCATCAGCCCTTTGCTTCAGTCCTTTGCTTCAGTCCTTTGCTTCAGTCCTTTGCTTCAGCCCTTTGCTTCAGCCCTTTGCTTCAGTCCTTTGCTTCAGCCCTTTGCTTCAATCCTTTGCTTCAGTCCTTTGCTTCAGCCCTTTGCTTCAGCCCTTAGCTTCAGTCCTTTGCTTCAGCCCTTTGCTTCAGTCCTTTGCTTCAGTCCTTTGCTTCAGTCCTTTGCTTCAGCCCTTCTTTGCTTCAGTCCTTTGCTTCAGCCCTTTGCTTCAATCCTTTGCTTCAGTCCTTTGCTTCAGCCCTTTGCTTCAGTCCTTTGCTTCAGTCCTTTGCTTCAGCCCTTTGCTTCAGTCCTTTGCTTCAGTCCTTTGCTTCAGTCCTTTGCTTCAGTCCTTTGCTTCAGTCCTTTGCTTCAGCCCTTTGCTTCAGTCCTTTGCTTCAGTCCTTTGCTTCAGCCCTTTGCTTCAGTCCTTTGCTTCAGCCCTTTGCTTCAATCCTTTGCTTCAGTCCTTTGCTTCAGCCCTTTGCTTCAGCCCTTAGCTTCAGTCCTTTGCTTCAGCCCTTTGCTTCAGTCCTTTGCTTCAGTCCTTTGCTTCAGCCCTTCTTTGCTTCAGTCCTTTGCTTCAGCCCTTTGCTTCAATCCTTTGCTTCAGTCCTTTGCTTCAGTCCTTTGCTTCAGTCCTTTGCTTCAGTCCTTTGCTTCAGCCCTTAGCTTCAGTCCTTTGCTTCAGCCCTTTGCTTCAGCCCTTTGCTTCAGTCCTTTGCTTCAGTCCTTTGCTTCAGCCCTTTGCTTCAGTCCTTTGCTTCAGTCCTTTGCTTCAGCCCTTTGCTTCAGTCCTTTGCTTCAGTCCTTTGCTTCAGTCCTTTGCTTCAGCCCTTTGCTTCAGTCCTTTGCTTCAGTCCTTTGCTTCAGCCCTTTGCTTCAGTCCTTTGCTTCAGCCCTTTGCTTCAATCCTTTGCTTCAGTCCTTTGCTTCAGCCCTTTGCTTCAGCCCTTAGCTTCAGTCCTTTGCTTCAGCCCTTTGCTTCAGTCCTTTGCTTCAGTCCTTTGCTTCAGTCCTTTGCTTCAGCCCTTCTTTGCTTCAGTCCTTTGCTTCAGCCCTTTGCTTCAATCCTTTGCTTCAGTCCTTTGCTTCAGTCCTTTGCTTCAGTCCTTTGCTTCAGTCCTTTGCTTCAGCCCTTTGCTTCAGTCCTTTGCTTCAGCCCTTAGCTTCAGTCCTTTGCTTCAGCCCTTTGCTTCAGTCCTTTGCTTCAGTCCTTTGCTTCAGTCCTTTGCTTCAGCCCTTCTTTGCTTCAGTCCTTTGCTTCAGCCCTTTGCTTCAATCCTTTGCTTCAGTCCTTTGCTTCAGCCCTTTGCTTCAGTCCTTTGCTTCAGTCCTTTGCTTCAGCCCTTTGCTTCAGTCCTTTGCTTCAGTCCTTTGCTTCAGTCCTTTGCTTCAGTCCTTTGCTTCAGCCCTTTGCTTCAGTCCTTTGCTTCAGTCCTTTGCTTCAGTCCTTTGCTTCAGCCCTTTGCTTCAGTCCTTTGCTTCAGTCCTTTGCTTCAGTCCTTTGCTTCAGCCCTTTGCTTCAGTCCTTTGCTTCAGTCCTTTGCTTCAGTCCTTTGCTTCAGTCCTTTGCTTCAGCCCTTTGCTTCAGTCCTTTGCTTCAGTCCTTTGCTTCAGTCCTTTGCTTCAGCCCTTTGCTTCAGCCCTTTGCTTCAGTCCTTTGCTTCAGCCCTTTGCTTCAGCCCTTTGCTTGCCCTGGGGGCTCACACAGTCCCTTTCCCAATTAGCTGATCACAGAGAGCCGGGTCAGAGGTCACGCTCAGGGGTAAAGGCTTTTCATTTCAGCTTTACTACCTCTACAATTACCTGGATCAGCCGGGATAGACTTGGGTTGATTACTTGATGGGGAACAACCGGCTTCTGTTAGGTTTACTGACCATAAAGATGTCGCACCAGCACAAATCCACCACTTGTAAAGCTCAGATGTAAATGAGCCATTTATTCTTTAATCCTTTGATCATTCTCAAACTGTGTCTTGAAGTGTGTTGTGTAGACACTAATTACACTCACTTAAAAGTGCTTTTCTTTGAAATAATGAATAAGAGACTATAGTAGAAGTAAATGTAGTACCCCAAATATTTTTTATAGTCAAAGTACTTAAGTATTGATGAACATACTATTCAAATTATACATAATTGTTTCTCTGATATATAATTTAAGTTAATGTAGTAAGAGAGACAAACCAACACACTGCACACAATAAAGAACAGAAGTTAAACAAGAAAGTAATTCACATCTGAACGTAAACCTAAATGTTCAAATTGTGTAATA
This sequence comes from Eucyclogobius newberryi, assembly GCF_026437365.1. Taxonomy (NCBI): domain Eukaryota; kingdom Metazoa; phylum Chordata; class Actinopteri; order Gobiiformes; family Gobiidae; genus Eucyclogobius; species Eucyclogobius newberryi. The sequence continues at coordinate 19,076,310 of NW_027315812.1, forward strand.
GGTTATTTTCAAGTTTGTCAACACATTTCAAGAGTAACTAAAACGTTTGCTTAAGACTACTGTTACTTATAAATGCACAATACGTTTCTACCTGCTTGTCTCCATAGAGATAATATTGCTTTGCCTGGAATGTTCCACAGTGTGACATTAAACTCCATTTGGCATTTTTATTGCTAAAATACCTTGAACAATATGACTTTTGGCCTAATGTCTCTGTGGCTTATCTCTGTGGAGATAAATATGTTTATTCTATACTGTGGAATATTCAGGCAAAGCAATAATATCTCCATGGAGATGAGCAGGTGGTGGAGGGTCCTCCAAAAGTTACACATCACGTCTTAAGAGTAGAACAATAAATGAGAAAAATAAAGTAAATAAACGATGGTATCAGAAAGCTGTGCTGAGAAGATCATTTTCTTCACAAATTTACTCAAATAGCTCAAATATAGCTGAGCAAACGTTACAGATTACTACCAACTTTCTCACCAGAGCAAGAGCTGGAGATCATTTTCCATTTCATTCAATTTTTCACTTAATTCAGTTTTACGAATCCTGTTCTGGCTCCTGCTCTCGGCCCTGACCAGCATGTGTTGTTACATTGAGTCTAGCACTGGCTCTATTTGTGATCTTGTTGCTAAACGGTGGTGTGGCGGGTCATGCTGCGATGTACAGACTGAGCTCGTGCTGTGTCCCTGGAGAACGCCTGGTGTGTCCCTGGAGAACGCCTGGTGTGTCCCTGGAGAACGCCTGGTGTGTCCCTGGAGAACGCCTGGTATGCAAACAAAGACAATACCAGAGGAGCTCATCACCATCAACCTTTAAGCCCGCACTATGTGTGAATCAGCCTCAAGAATGTGCAGGAACTCCCAGAAACTCACAACATCGTGACATACTACTGTAAACGCACATGCTAGCAGCAGATGGACTTGTGCACGTTGCCATGGCAACAAACACACCACAAAAAGCTATCCATTTTGGCAATTCGTCTTATCAATGTGGCCTGTACGTTTGAGAAACAGTGTGTGCCTCTGTTACTCCATAACAAGCTGTATTGTCTTTATCATATCAAGAGTTTTTACAATCTGTAAAAAACTATTTTAAATGACGATATTAATAAAAGAGCACTTGAATGTGACTTCTTCCAATTTACATAAAGAAGACTAGAGCACTATAGCCTTGTTTTTGTCAGGTCGCTATGGTTTGGACTGATGCGGTCTGAAAGTATTTTTACTCTAAAGGTAAAAGTACAGGGCTGTGTGAGAGTATAACGGAGTATAACCTGTACATATTACTGAATAACCTATACATATTACTGAATAACCTATACATATTACTGAATAAACTGTACATATTACTGAATAAACTGTACATATTACTGAATAACCTGTACATATTACTGAATAAACTGTACATATTACTGAATAAACTGTACATATTACTGAATAACCTGTACATATTACTGAATAAACTGTACATATTACTGAATAACCTATACATATTACTGAATAAACTGTACATATTACTGAATAACCTGTACATATTACTGAATAACCTATACATATTACTGAATAACCTGTACATATTACTGAATAACCTGTACATATTACTGAATAAACTGTACATATTACTGAATAAACTATACATATTACTGAATAAACTGTACATATTACTGAATAACCTATACATATTACTGAATAACCTGTACATATTACTGAATAACCTGTACATATTACTGAATAACCTATACATATTACTGAATAAACTGTACATATTACTGAATAAACTGTACATATTACTGAATAACCTATACATATTACTGAATAAGCTGTACATATTACTGAATAACCTATACATATGACTGAATAACCTATACATATTACTGAATAAACTGTACATATTACTGAATAAACTGTACATATTACTGAATAACCCATACATATTACTGAATAACCTATACATATTACTGAATAAACTGTACATATTACTGAATAAACTGTACATATTACTGAATAACCCATACATATTACTGAATAACCTATACATATTACTGAATAAACTGTACATATTACTGAATAAACTGTACATATTACTGAATAACCTATACATATTACTGAATAAACTGTACATATTACTGAATAACCTGTACATATTACTGAATAAACTGTACATATTACTGAATAACCTGTACATATTACTGAATAAACTTTACATATTACTGAATAACCCATACATATTACTGAATAACCTATACATATTACTGAATAACCTATACATATTACTGAATAAACTGTACATATTACTGAATAACCTATACATATTACTGAATAACCTATACATATTACTGAATAAACTGTACATATTACTGAATAACCTGTACATATTACTGAATAAACTGTACATATTACTGAATAACCTATACATATTACTGAATAACCTGTACATATTACTGAATAAACTGTACATATTACTGAATAACCTATACATATTACTGAATAAACTGTACATATTACTGAATAAACTGTACATATTACTGAATAACCTGTACATATTACTGAATAAACTGTACATATTACTGAATGAACTGTACATATTACTGAATAAACTGTACATATTACTGAATAAATTGTACATATTACTGAATAACCTGTACATATTACTGAATAACCTATACATATTACTGAATGAATTGTACATATTACTGAATAAACTGTACATATTACTGAATAAACTGTACATATTACTGAATAACCTGTACATATTACTGAATAAACTGTACATATTACTGAATAAACTATACATATTACTGAATAAACTGTACATATTACTGAATAACCTATACATATTACTGAATAACCTATACATATTACTGAATAACCTGTACATATTACTGAATAACCTGTACATATTACTGAATAACCTGTACATATTACTGAATAAACTTTACATATTACTGAATAACCTATACATATTACTGAATAAACTGTACATATTACTGAATAACCTATACATATTACTGAATAAACTGTACATATTACTGAATAACCTATACATATTACTGAATAAACTGTACATATTACTGAATAAACTGTACATATCACTGAATAAATGAATACGTCTGGTAAAGCACATTGTTGTGTTGAGAACAATAGCTTTGTGAATCGAACTCATTCCCATTGCACTCGGCGTCTGGTGCAGACTTGGTGCTTCTAAAGAGGTCGGCTTTGTACAGAGCAACTCTACTTAAGAATGAAATGCCCAAAGAGTTGAGAGATTTACCAAATGTACATAGTTTAAAAAAGCATTGAAATCAATAACATGAGAAACCTTTGTACTGTTCATTGATATTTATCATAGTTGTGCTCTGTACTCAGTGGAAGCTAATGGGTTTCCAATAATACATAAATGAACAAATCGATGGCACTCTACTCCGAACATACTTAGCAAAATGTTAGCAAAACCTGTTTCCTGTTAATAAATGCACGACGCCTGCGTTAAGATCTAAAATCTTATTGCAATGCAGAATGTGTCTAACACCAGCCAAACCCGACGCTCTACATAAAGAAACACTGAAATGTGGCTCGAGGCACAGAGAATATTCAGAAAAAACTGACAATAAACCTTAAGTAGTTTCCTGCTTTAGCTATACGTCTCTCCCAAACTAGGACATACTAAACACAACTTATGTCCTAAATAAGTACACGGGTTGATTTTGTTCTGCCTTTTCCCTCCATTCGTTCATTCTAGGAGGTAATTGTTTTTCTACATTTTAAATAACAAAGTACGAGACAGGAAATGGGGATGAGGAGCTATCACACGCTAAGGAAATGAACCAAACCGGTAATCCATTTGGGTTGGCCTAATTTATTCTTCCAAAGATGTCGGGACGAGGAGCAGATTTGAGACAACACATGGCGACTGTGTGAAGTGGTACTTTTACAGAGAAAGCACTTAGTCCCAAAGGAGTGAGCGAGGGAGTCTACACATGTTTATTCTGTATCGTCCATCACAGTTTTCCCCCCTAATATGTACATTTAATACAGTTTTTGCCCACACTATGTTTATTATGCCAGGTCTTCACGTAAGCCTCCTGCCACCTGAGTCTATGGTCACACGGCGCTGACGCTCCACAGATGTTTGTCAGCTGATCAAGTCCTCCAGCGCCCGAGCTGCTTCCACCGGAGCCGCAGCTGCACAAAACTAAAGTCGCGCTTCCAAATCTCACGGTAAAAAGGTGAACAATCATGACCTAGATAGACACTGCTCTTTGCTGTAATGACGACTATAGAATCATGGCATTGCTTGTATGGATATTTGAAGATGTAGCGTAGATGTAGCAAACCAGGTGACACATATTTGTAAGTCGTAAAGCGTGTACGGAATAATAATAGCCAGAATGCAGGTTTATTTCTTGCAAATGTAGGTAGTATTGAAATGAGGGATCGGGAAGCCTTTATCTGTCCGTACAGATATCGTGGACCTGCTTTACCGCTTTATTAGCATTTGTCAGCGAGGAGAGGACTTATCAAAGCATACAGCTCGCACAGGGGGTCGTGGCTTAATCATCCGGGGGATAGAGGGGCATATGGCGGCGTGATTAGAGCGGCGTTCACCTGCTGACTGCCTCCCACAATCTGAATTAAGATGTGCAGCTCTCAGCGGGAGCGGCACGGCATCCGGAGACCCTGGACGCAAACGGTTAACGGACATGTCCTTTAGCAAGATCAGGGGTTTGAGTCAGGGTCAAATGAAGGAGGGAGATTTCAAAGAGAAGATGAGTTTACACGGGTGAGACAAAGTAGAACTAAACTAGATGATGGAATTATTAGTATCTGCATATCATTTATTTTTGGAAAACCCTCACTCAGATGTATATCTGTTTATTATGTTTATTATCTTTAAATAAGGTTGTATGGTGATATTTCTGCACTTTTCTAATGTTAGACATGTACATTTATCTGATCATTAAACCTCAACTAATATGTTTGAATTGGATTGACACTATATTATATGACCGTTATAAAGGAATTCTAATCCATATACCGAACTATAAGTCAAACCTTTTTTCATAGTTTTGGCCTGGGTGCGACTAACCCATACTTTATACTCCGGAGCGACTAATATGTGATATTATTTGTATTTTCACACTTGCAACCGCATTTCATTCTCCAGTTCAACTTATATATGTTTTTTTCTTCTCTATTATGCATTTTTTTCTGGTGCAATTTATGCTCCAGTGCGATTTATAGTCCGGAAAATACGTGGGTACTCAAATCCATATACTGACTGGTACTGAAACTACTATTGAAACTAGATACTCGTTTTAACAGGTGTTGGTGCTGAAATATAAATGTATATGTAAATGGGACAGAATTTGACCTTTCCAAAATAGTTTGCAAAACATAAAATTATTGTAATAAAAAAAAATAGTGTTTTTATTATTGTTGTTGTATAAAAACTGGTATTTAATGTCCTTACTTATTGTCATTCTTCAAAGTTGAATTGTCTGTGTTGTGAGGAGACGAGCAGCGCGGCTGTGTTGTGTTGTGGTGCGTACAGTAAGTAGGGCAGAGGCAGTGTGGGCCGGCACATCTAATCCAGGCAGTTGGGAGTGAGTGGCCGTCTTATCCAGAGCCTTTTGATTGTATTAACTGAGGTCAGTCGCCAAAGTGACCCATAAAGTACTTCAGCTCTGACTTACTTTCTCATGTAACAACCTTCGCAATCATTTCACTCAGACTGTGAAGTACGGGTTCATCATAGTCATCACACCTCCTCTTCCTAATGAGGAGCTGTAATGTCACTACGCTAATGAAACAGTAACATGGCCTTTATTGTATGTAATAACCATTACTAATGCCCTAATTTGCTAATGTATTGTTGCTGCTGCTTGAGCTTGTTCTAATGTGGTTCCATATGCACCACCCAACAATTATAACCTCTATATTCACCATAATATGTCATGTTTTTATTTTTTCAATTCACAAATAAAAATAGAAATAGTCAGAAAAAAGCTGTATTTGAACCAATGCGAGATGGAACAGGTTAAAGTCTCACTGCGGAACATTCCAGGCGAAGCAATAACCGACTCCTTCACTATAAAGTTACACAGTGCATCTTTAGGTTTTACAGATTTTCTTTATTCAAATTGTATCATCTGTTTAATTCAATTGGTTAAAAGCATCAGAAAACCGTATTCATGGGTTCATCCTATGCAATCCTCTAAGCCACCATAATGCAGCCCAGTTCAATCAGTTTTAAGCAGTTAATCTATAATCTATAGTGCAAATGTTTGTCAAATGAGAAATATTGACCTTTATATGCTTGTTACTGTACACACACTTACTTTTTTATTTGATTTTGAAAGTTGGACAGCTGACAAAGTACTTTATTTAGCCTCAATGTGCTCCTTTATCACTGACCCTTCGTCTGCAGGGCTTCTCATGGCGGGTTGCTGTGCCTTAAGAGGACATGCCATCACTCCTTATTACACACACAGGGAAAGGCAGGGGGAAATAAGTAGGCCACACTAGCATTATCTGTTTTTCCTGCTGTGAATTTGGTCTGGAGCAAAGCTGACAAGGGCTGAGTGTCCGGTGGGGGATGTAGCGACATGTCTTTATAGGTGCACTGTGCTGAGGATTGACATCATCTGAAAATCATCCACATTTATACACGCTCATTCATTTACAGGGCAGTGGTAGTGGTGGTGGAGGCTGTTTTTGTTTGTTAAAGGTGTCTATAACTTCACCGTCGTTCAATATTGGTACAGAACAGAATCTTTCAATATTTGTGGTTAGGTCTTTAGTCGCATAATCGATTAATTGGGTAATTCTGCCTTAGTTGATGAAGATTTGTGTTAGTTGGCTTGTTATTTTATTTGTATTATGAGTGTTTTTTGGACCACAGCAGAAAAGGGAAGGAATGGGATGAGTTAGCTGGAGTTTCGTGAGCAAATCATTAGTTTATTCTTAATTTCTACAATTAAATGTGCTGTTTTATTTCATTAATTCCCTCAAGCTTGCGTATACTTTATAGTTTTTATAGCTTTTGACCCCTTTTAGTAGAATAATTGCTACACAGAGCATGTCTTTAGTCGACAAAAGATGTATTTAGCGGAATATAGCACTAATTTGACGATGATCAGTCACACATAATTAACCATAATTTGTGTGTATGCAATTGAGTTACATTTAGTTTATTTTTTCATTTATTATCTTGTAGAGGAAACAAATGGTTGAATAAAGCAATGTGGCCCCAACCACCTGTCAGGGAACACCAAAGTTAAGGTTATTAAAAAGCTAATTTTTCTTTTTTTTGGTGTGCATTCATTAATTATTAACATTCTCAACACTTCAATCTTCAAACATGATTATTTTATCATCTTGTGGACAATATTACTGCCGTTCATAACTACCATTTCCCCTGCAGAGTGCCTGGGATGCCTTTAGTGGCCGTGCGCCGGTGCTCAGGTGATTGAAAGGACTAGAATATGTTAACAGATGGTTTACTGGCCTCCCCATATGCGATTAATCTTTTATAGGGGCTTTCTGAAGATCTCTCATTTAGTACTTCTTACTGTCCAGGCTCAGTGCATCAGAGGGACTCAGATTTGTCTCTATAATGCGATGAAATGGCCTTTTTTTCCACTGCTCAAAAGCAACGCCGTGGCAAGGACTGGACAAAAATGCAAATGCAACTGTAGATTATTATGGGGCATCTGGTTGTGTACATTTTTAGACCGTTATAACTGAAAAAACATTAGCGACATGACGTAACATTATCCAGATTGTATTGCTTTATAGTCCTGATAATCTTCGTTAAATCTGTCAGTATGGACAAGGATTAAGTGTTAAACTGAACATCCACCTGGAAGTTATTAGTTGTTACAGGAAAATAAAGCTAATTATGCATAAAAGTCTGCCTCGCTGGCACACTAAAGTACAGTAGACCACCAATGAAGAGCACCGTGGCTTTGCTCTGTCTCTCCCTCCCTCGTCCTGGGCTCCTTTTCCATACACTCTTCAATTATTTAACAGGCACCAGCTTAGACAGTGCTCTGAATGTAACTTGTGTTGCTTTGTGCTGCTCTGCCCGGCTCGCTTTGTTTATCTCCTAAAAAAAAACACACAAAAAAACGCATGCCCCAACTCACAAGACTCACAAGAAGACTTTTGCCACCAAAGTGTCAGCGCCCGGAGCACCAAAAGTGACTCAAGTCCTTCACAATCCTTTATAGTACATCTGATTTTTTTTTTTTTCCTTTCTTCCCCAGATTAAACTCCCGAGACAAAATTTAACAATCTTTTTTTTTCATTATAACACTGATACAATAGTGCATTCATCAGGCTACACTCGGCTAATTTCCCTGTAGGCAGCGTGCTCCATTTCACTGTGTCCCTGCCTAGTAAAAAAAAACTGCTCTAGCCCCCTCCCAACCCCTCAGACCCCCACGTCCTCAATCTCCACTTCCTCCCGTGCAGGAAAAACGCTGATATGTGTGTAAGAGTGCTTATTTTTCTCCTCCATTACCAGATTAATTAAAGTGTGCCTCTTGCCAATGCCCAGACGGATCTTCAATACTTCAAATGAGCTTAATCACCATGCACTCCCTAATCTCCTGCTAATTTAAAGAATTGCCTGGAACATACTGACGACTGAACTCTCCCAATTTCCTACCAGAGAGTCTTATCTGGACAACTGTGCGTGGAAGTTCCAGCTTTGGCACCATCAATCGCTTCAGTGTGTTTTTTTCATGTGAAAAGGGGCTCTGCACAGGCTTCCCACTTGGTTACGGCGCTTAAAGGTTTTCACTGTGTCGTGTGTGACATGCAGTGGTTTGTCTACTGCTGGTGTTCTGGGGAGATAGTGCGGGCTAAGACCCTCTCTCTCTCCGGAGTGCCGTGCGCGTTCACACGGGATGGGCGGCGCAGTCATGTAGCTCTTTGTTGTCCACATGTCAAGATGAATTTGGTCATTGGCAAGACTGACGTGAGAGCACGAAGCAGCAGCCGCCTGGAGGAAGCTCTGTCCACTGTGCGGTTTCACGCACGGCAACGTCGCTCCCACTGTCTGAGGTGCACCGTGTTCATTAAGAAGAATATGTGTTTAATTATTGTGTGTACTTTATTCAAGTAAGAAGTACCGTAATAGTAATAATTATTCAAGTGAGGGTAAAAAAGTCATTGGAGAAACTACTACTTGAGGGATGAGTAACAGTTTGGATGTAAAATGTATACAAAAAATGAAAATAAAGAATACCAAAAAAAATGTCATGTCGAAATGGACAAATTTGACATAAACTGGACGAACCGGGATTCTTATTTTGGATCTTGTGTGCCTTAATCTTCCTTTTCTTATTCTTATAATATAATATTCTTTTCTGGTCTTATCTTGTTTTTTTTTTTGTTAATTTTGAAAAATAGGAAAATTAATAAAAAACAATTCATCTAGACAAAACATTACATAATGCACTGATTCTGGTACATATCTGATCAATACATCTGTAAGAAATGTTAAATCAATATTTTCAACATAAAGCTTTTGTCCATTTACAGCGGAAGAGGAAGCAAAACATTTACTCAAGAGTAAATATTACTCAAGTAGAAGTCAAAGTATAGTGTCAGAAAAAAACTTCTTCAAAACGTTACTTAAATGTAAATGAATAAATGTAATACCCAACTCTGATTATTTATTTATTACAAAATGTCCTATAGACATTTCATCTTAATGTCTGTTTGTTTAGAAGCTCGACATGAGTCCCAGATGAACAATGAACCAACTCCACAGAGAGATTTAAGCTTCAAAACAAGATATAAAACAAATCAATAATTAATGGAGAGAATGACTTTATTTCCAATCTATAAAAGAACCTTGCAGTATGTAGTGTTGTGAGTCATTTACTGAGTGGCAGTTCTTCAAGTGGCTTTACAGTACTGCACTGCGCCCACAAGCCTCTCTCTACCACTGCTGTTTCTGAGTCCACAGAGGACGGCTAATCCTCTCCGTACTCCCCACTAACCGCTCATATTTGCATAAAGATATCAGAGTGAGTGGAGCGTCTGTGTCGTCACATTGTGGCCTTCTGCTCGTCTCCTCTCTCACCTGTGAGAGTCCACCTCACCCAGCGTTTGCTCTGTTTCTTCAAAAGTAGGAATAGATTTTCTTAAAGTGGAAAACAGCCTGATTCATCAACAAGGACAAAGCAGCTATTGGCGCCATCCGTCTCTGACAATTGAAAAAGCCTCTAAATAAATCATTCATCTTACTGTGAGTTAACATAACGTGGGAACGTCCGAGCTCAAGGTGCCTAATGGCTTCTGGATGGAAGAAATACTCAGGAATGGAGCGGCCCGGGCCTCGCTGGTGGAGGATGGGCGCAGTATTGTGTGTGTGGATGTTTGTGGTGCTCGGTGGCATTGGCCCTGTGTTGGGTCTTTGCACGCCTCACTGTGTCGGGGCCTCAGGGGCAGTGCGGAGCTCTGGGTGATAGCTGGATACACAGACACCCTCCAGGCTCAGTCAGGGGGACAGGGGTATGTGTCCTGACTGCCCCCCATCCCATGCTCCATCTGCTGCCCCAGTGCACAGTCACACAGGGCAGGAGCAGAGGAGGGGCCGCTGGAGGCCAACTGCACCACTTTAGTCTCTGTGTCTAAATGAAAGTCTATTTCCATGCAGCTTTTGTTGAACAACATGTGCCTAGACCTGTACAGTATTGGACTTTAGAGGCTGATTAACACAATGTGGAAAAAGTAATAGGCTGGGATCTCCTGCTGAGATCAGGATAGAATTACAGAGGAAGAGCCAGCTCTGTGTAATCCTGCTTTCAGAACAGAGCCGAGCACTGGTCCTGTAGTGCCACAGAGGAGTCATGATGACTGTTCATTAGCTCACTCAGTGGGAGCGAGCCTGCTCCTGCTCTGGAGATCCAGGATTAGATTGTGCTCTCGCCTGCAGCAGGACCTGACACACGTCTCTTTGTGAAACAGATCCTCTGCATCAATGTGGTGCAGAGATATGAACGCAAAGATGCTTTTCTTTTGGTGGTAAACAAAGGAATATATATTTGATGGGCCACAAGCAAACATTCTGGAGCATCTTTACTCTGCACAGGGCTGTGTCAATGAGCATGGTTCATAAGAAGAGCCTCAAGTCATTAATGTTAATGTGTGTGTGCATCCCGCACTATTCCCTGCGCGCCACTATATATAGGGCTGTAATGATAGCCAGCTCAGGGAGATGAGAGCAGTGAATTAATAAGCCTTGGTAGAAGATCTGGGAGCGGCTCTAGACAATGCTGGGCCTCTCCATGGAGCAGCAGTGCAGATGAAATGTTAAGAGAATTTTTTTATTATCACTTTTTCCACTCAGAGCTGGAAAATGAAATGATTACTGGTGGAGGTACAAATGGTTTCATTTTAGCTGAAAATTAATTTCTGTCTGCCTGCTGCCTGAAAAACCTGATTCTCTCTACAAGTCATGCAGCCAATCATGATCTGTTAAAGTACAGAGTAAATGGATTGTTAGCAGTTGTAATTGCAGTTGTTATGGGCACAAAGGAGCACAAGTGTTTACTCCTTTTGAATAAATGCAGAGCAAAAGAAGGCAGACAAGGTGAGAGTAAGTGTGAGTGTGAGTGTGAGCACTTTTAGATGAGCTGCTGTGGAGTGTAGCCCCTGTCCCCAGATAAACTGTACTCCCAAATGTTGTTCTAAATGTTGTCTCCGTGACCCAGTCTGGCCCTCAGAGTGTGTGGCAAGGACAGGACCCCTCCCTCTGGTACCGTACGCTCCTGTGATTCTAAACCAGATGAGCCCACCTCCAACTGCGGGTTGAGCTGAGGATAAGATGCCCTAGTTGAGTGATTTACTGTCTGTCTCACCTGCGACCCTGAGTATGTGTTAGCACCAAGGACACGCTATGACCCAACGCCTAATCATCTCTGTTTACATGTGCAATATACATGACATTTTATAATACTTTATACAATATACAACAATGACTTAATACTTTTACATTTCTCTGATGAGGCCTGTGTTTTGCTGTTGTGTTTATGATGAATAATATCAGGAGCAAAAGGCTTTGTTTGTTAAGGAATATTTTGTTTTCATGAGCCTTGTGCAGCTCGCTTCAGTCGCTCGATCACTCACTTAGTTAAAATGTGATGTGGTTGGTTTTGTAGCCAGCTCCTCTCCAGGCATCTGTCCAGTGCCATTAACATTAATCTGAGCAAAGTCACATTCAGACGCTAATCAATTGATCAATATTTGCTCCTGTGTTGCATTTATTGATATGTGAGCTGCCTGCTGTGTGTGTTATGAGCGCTCGTCTCTCTCGGGGGGACAGTGAGGTGTGAGAGGTGCGAGAGAGGGGATTTGTCCATGTCCACATTGTGAAAGTTGTGTTTGCCCTGAGGACGCCCCAGGGCTGGACAGTGCTCACCTGTTTGTGGACTATATGTATTATAAGTGTCTGTGTCCCGTTACAGAACTATATTTACTACAGCAATGAAAATTATATTTACCAGCTACTATAAAAGGTGAGACTACAACCTTGTGTCTAATGTCTAGTTACTTACTGCATGCACGGCTTAAAAACAACATTATGTTTATGTTAACGCTATTTAATCTTTTACAGCCAAGTACCAAGACAGGCCCTTCAAAACGAGCTGGACTGTCCTCGTCTTCTGTCCTCAGGTACAGTATTTAATCCTCATTCTTCTCTTCCCGAGACCCTTTTAAGCCCGACCACCCACCAACCGCAGTCACACCAGCTCCTATTTTTTCAAAGGGTCCATAATCATTTTAATATGAAAGCTGCTAAGTACCCCCAATAATCACTTTGATGCAGTGGAGGACATTTGAAACAGCCCCCCCTCTGCATTTCAGCTTTTCAGCCCAGCCTTTCATGATAGGCCGCGTCATTTACAAGCTCTCAGCCGCACAACGCCAGCTTCATGAATGCTACCTTTGACTTAGTAATGACTATTCACTTTGTTTGGAAACCTGTGTTTGATATAAATCATACTGTTTGCAGACAATGCAATCATTGGGTTTAGACACATTTTAATGATTTTTTAAAGCCAGTACAAGGTCTGTTACGTATGTGTAAAGCAGGGAAATCGTGGTTTAGGTGCAGCGTATGACAGGCTTTTACGATTTTCACCTGTTGTACATATACATTATAGTTTTACACCAATCGAGTAGGTATTTGTTGAGAAAAGGTTGAAAAATCTGTGCAAACAAGAAGTGACATCACACAAGGGACATTACAGTCAAAGTTTATGCATACTTTAGACAAATAAAAAACTTTTCTGACCCTCTAAACATGAATTCACAGAAACAAAGTTGCTCTTATATATTTTTTATTTGGCAAATAAAAATAATTGTGTCATTAGATGAGTTTTTGCCCAGTGTTTTCTGGGTAATTTCCTAGTGCGATGTCATCAATTACAAACAGGAAGTGAAATTATACACCTAAAAATGTGCTATTCTGTACAATTTTTCAGAAAAATTCAAAGTATATTTATCTTAGCTGCATTTTAGTTCAATGTGTGGTCCAACCTGTCAGAGGCACGTTAAGCTCTCTAAATATCACACTTATTCAAATGGATTGAACAGTAAGTATAGTCTATATAGGCCATTCAGCTAATATGAAGCTAATTTAATGACAAAGAGTAAGACAAAGACACTGACACACGTAGTACATGACAAAACAGTTTAAAATATTCACCTTTATTTAAAAACAGCTTTATACCAGCAGGTGTTTGTTGCTAAATATGCTGTAAATTGCACCATATTTGTTTTTGATTATTTTCCTTGTTTTATGTCTTTTTTTTGTCAGCACTTTGGGACATTTTATCGTTTGTACAATTTTTGTATGGAGACCAACTCCAACTGCAAACCAATTATACCTGAACCTGAACCTTACCAGCGATAAACGCATGCTATGGTTTATTCTGTCCTGGATGAAATAGCAGAGTCTACTAGTCTACATTGTCTACATAGTCTACTAGTCTACATAGTCTACTAGTCTACATAGTCTACATAGTCTACTAGTTTACATAGTCTACATAGTCTACATAGTCTACTAGTCTACTAGTGTGATAAAATGTGAACACCTGTATTATGCACCGGACAATCGGGACAATCGGGACGATCGATCAACATACACAGAAATGGAAAATAGAGGGAAGAAAATAAGTGATCAACTTGAAAGGTTATGAAATGTGAAATGTATAATGTATAATGTACAATGTATAATTGACATGACAGTAGCTGAAGAAACACAATGGCATATTACACCACAGCCACTGTTGTTTGCACTAACTAAGAAAGTTTTTTATCTGCTACAACATGACTACATGTAATGTTAATGAGATTATGAATTGAGATGGGAAATGTACCAGTTCATATGTGTCATAGGTGTGACCGAAGCGAGGAGCGGAAGAAGGTCTCTTAAGAAACCAAGCGAGGACGTATGGTGATGTGGGGACACTTGTGGGACGTTGTGTCTATGTATCCCTTTTGTGGCCAGCCATGGTCATAACAAAGATCAGCATCACCCATAACCATACCGCAGGGTCAAGGTCGAGAGGTTAGTGGACAGTCTGGTTCCAGTAGCACCTGATACTACGTATTTGATTCTATTGGGGTGTCCAGAGAGGTCCCTGACGAGTCAAACTGACTGACCAGAGAGCAGCGGGTTTAAGGGCTTTCCGCTTGTACTTCTATATTTCCCATCACACCGCACAAAATTATAGACAAGATAAATTGTCTGTTTGTCAAATTACAGAGATTGACCAATCTGACTCAAAATTTAGGACAGTAATGCAGTGACATGTTGTGGGCCGAGAGAAAAGAAGTGTTTTCAGTGTTTGAGAACTGTGCATAAGTTTTTGTGTGTAAAAGTGTCATTTTAACACCTATATGAAAGACATGTTGAAAACTGAAAAGAATAATGTGTTTGGCATATGAGCCAGTAGACTAATGCTTTGATAAACAGGAGGGAAATGTGATAAAATGTGAATATATGAGTATATTTCTGTGATGTATTTTATCTGCATAATAGTGATATTTTATCTGCATCATTAGTCTAAGAGAAGAACGGGTGTGTGACAGCATTTGTTTGTGAAGGTATCATAAAGATGGGCCAAAGAATGTTGCCCCGGGGGGGGGGGGGGAGTTGCACCCCCCCTTGCAGGCTTTATCTCTACGGAAAAATACCAAGTGCCTTGATGTGAGGCTGACCAATGAGAAATGTGACCCGCCTATTCCAGAATATCTAATAAAACCAACCAGCATGGGAAAAAACGAGGTGAGACGCGGGGGTGAGACGCAGGAGGGTCAGCCAGGCTCCTTACAACGGCCTGGCTGACACAGTCCCCGCGTTTTCTCCCATGCATGCCATACAAATGTCTGACGTTTCTGTGTCGTTTCATATTCTAAGTTGAATTGTGTTCTCAATGTGTTAAGGAATAGCATCGGTGTATGTCTGATTCCATGACAACTAGTCTACATAGTCTACTAGTCTACATAGTCTACTAGTCTACTAGTCTACTAGTCTACATAGTCTACTAGTCTACATAGTCTACTAGTCTACTAGTCTACATAGTCTACTAGTCTACATAGTCTACATAGTCTACTAGTCTACATAGTCTACTAGTCTACTAGTCTACATAGTCTACTAGTCTACATAGTCTACATAGTCTACATAGTCTACTAGTCTACATAGTCTACTAGTCTACTAGTCTACATAGTCTACTAGTCTACATAGTCTACATAGTCTACTAGTCTACATAGTCTACTAGTCTACTAGTCTACATAGTCTACTAGTCTACATAGTCTACATAGTCTACATAGTCTACTAGTCTACATAGTCTACATAGTTTACGTAGTCTACATAGTCTACTAGTCTACATAGTCAGGTGGAGAAAGTACTAGTCACCTAGTTTCTAAGTTTGCTCTGTGCATGTTTGGCTGCTGCAGAAACTAGGACAACTTTGACTTTATCTGCAAACTCAAACTGGAGCAAAACTGTCAGTGACAGAGCTGGAACCAAACTGTGTGCAAAACCTTTATTTGTCCAGCGCCGGGCGGAAAGATAAGGAGGCTATCGCTGCTGTTTAGATTTCTACACCTATGTTAGAGGTTAGTCAAATGGACTCTTACATAACTGTTATACTTATGCCTTTATTTGACTAATGCACCAAATTATTATGCAAAATTCAATCATATTTTCCAATCTCGTATTGATTGATCACAATTTTCTAGGTGATTATTATTTATTAAAAACAAATAAATGCTTTTAATTTAAGTTTCATGAACCCAGACTTAAAAGCACATGCCATTTGACACAATAAAAGTAGTAACATTATGTGTGAACTCTGCTTTTACACGAATGACCATTTCAATCCTCAAACGTTATGACCTGCACAGCTCTACTTTCAACAAAGACCTTCCCTTTCTCTTACAACTGTTGAGAATCATCTGTAGACTTATGTGTCACATGCTCATCAGTCTCCCAGCTAAATGTCCTGCACAGATTTGCTTTGAATAATTAACACAGTTGTCTAATGGTGAAGTTGAGTGCGATAATGGAGCACCAGAGAAACCAGTGCAGCGCCCCCAGCCTGGCTCTTCTTCCGGAGTTATATTTAGCCAGTGTGGCGTGGAATGGGGTGCAAGACTTGTTTTTGTTCCAACGCTGTGCATGTGTCCGACTGCAGCGAGCAGCAGCGAGCAGCACCGAGCCGCCGCCACACACACTGGAACAGAGCGGTGCAAGCGGCTCTTTGTTGACTTATTTATCAGCTCCTGTGTGCTACCTCTGTATCTCTCCGCGCGCCTTTTGGCAGTTGCTCTCGCCTTGTGGTTTATTTATACCACATCTTATTATTTATTAAAAAGTCAGTCAGTGGGGCAGGCAAAAGGAGCATTAGCGAGCGGCGTCCACGGGCTGAGCGGGACCATCCTGCCCCCCGTGCCAGCTCGTCCCGACCGATGCCAAGGGCAAACACCGGAGCACCAAGACAGAGCAGAGCCCGTCTGAAGAGGAGAGGCGGGTTCACTTGGTTCTGAAACGCTTTTGTCCTCAGTAAAAGAAAAGTATGATAATCCTGAAAAGGTTCAATGTGGGAGTTACAAAAGTTTCACACAACATCTTTGAACTTGAGACGCAGACTTTTTCAAATGAAGCTTGAATACTGTATTTTCTTGAGGAAATTACTTTTTTCATAGTTTATACTTATATTTAAACTTATATACTTATACTCCAGTGTGACTTACATGTTTTTTTCTTCTCTATTGTGCATTTTTGGCTGGTGCGACTTATAGTCCGGAAAATACGGTATTATATTTTCTGAGCCATGTACAGTGGTGGAAAGCAACTATAAAAGTCAAAGTACTGCACTTAAGTTAAATGTATACTTTACTTAAATAAATGTACAATTGATACTTTTTTACTTTCACGTCACTACACGCAGGTACTTTCTACTCCATTCCTTTATGTGAAAAGTAAAAAGTAGCTTTCATGTTTAACGGGATGTTTCTAGCATGTTTATGGTGACATTCAGCCAGAAGGTTTTGAGTTCAAGTCCTGGCAAAACAAAAATGTACACATAAAATCCAGTAAAGAAACTGATTCGAATTGACTTTTGTTGACCCGAGATCAACTTCGACTCTTTATCAAAATCACAACATTTAACAAATCTGTGTGAAATACTTCTTACTCGCATGGTACATTTTAAAACAAGTACTTCAAAACGTTTAATTAAATTGATTTATTAATGTGCTACTTATCATTTACAGTATTTTCCGGACTATAAGTCGTTTTTTCCGGGATGCGACTTATACTTATATTTATACTTATATACTTATACTCCTAAGCGACTTATATGTGATATTATTTGTCATTTTCAAACTTGCAACCGCATTTCATACTCCAGTGCAACTTATATATGTTTTCTTTCTTCTCTATTATGCATTTTTTGACTGGTGCAACTTATAGTCCAGAAAATACGGTACTTTATTTCCTTTGCCTGTATCTGTACTTTTACATACATAACATAACTGTACTTCTTCACCACTGGACATGTGTTACCAGTTTTTTTTATGCAGAAACATCTAAGACCAAATACAGTCTTGTAATTGGATGACGTGTCCCTCCTGATGTTCATGGCTGAGAGAGGCCAGACCGGCGCTAACCTCTGTCAGGAATGTCACAGCAGTGGAAGGCGTGAGAGGAGTCATGGCGGGAAAGAGGACCACCCAAAGATACCGGGCACTCCTCTGTCTCTCCCCCCTCAAAACACACAGCTCTCCCTCCTTTCTCTAATACTCTGCTCTCTCTTTCTCTCTTCCTCCTCACTCTCTCTGTTCTCACTCTCTCTCACCTTCCCTCCCTCACTCTCATTCTTCTCCCTCCCTCCCTCTTTCCCTCTCTCTGAGCTGCAGCTGTGAGAGGGGGAGTGGAAACGCTCCGGTTCCACTCGACTGACACCACGGTCCAACCAGGAACGGCCTCACTAATTTCAGGTTTAGATTTGGCTGACTGTCTACACTGTTACTGTGGATAGATAGATAGATAAGATAAGATATTCCTTTATTGTCCACACATGGGGAAATTTCATTGTTGCAACGCAGGTAGATACAGAGGAGAACAACAGATAACTTACAGGAAGTTTAAAAAACACTCTTAATAGAAGATCTCTTATAAACAAAAACTCCTATAGACAAAACCTGTAGACATATGATAGATAGATAGATAGATAGATACGTGTTGGTACAAGTTCATAGTCATTTGAATTATAACACGGATCTTGTTTCTTTTGGAATCATTTTGCTTGAGGGCAAAACGCTTTCATTATTATAAGGTTATTTTTTTCTGGCTCTGTTGATTTTTAGGCCTGAGCCCCAGCAGGGCGGAGGGCCTATTGCTCCCGCAACGCTGCCGAAGGCAGCGTTGCAACTGTCGCCCCCGTCGCCCCTGGCAAGTACAGTGAACTAGCCTAGTAGGATCATGCATACTTACTCCTGCTATGACAGAAATAGTCAACAATTAGTGAATGGGCGTAGCCCATTCACTCATTGTTGACAACAGCAGCGCGAAGCGCTGCATTCCTCAAAAAACCCTCCTGGCATCGTCCTGTACGCGAGAATCCATGCCGCAGGCATGGGCCATGCTTGTATCTGCTCAAATCAATGGAAGTCTATGGGGAGTGGGTGGGGCATCCCGACGGAATAGGGAGTGACGAGCGCGTAAGCGCTCGTAATGATGATTCCACCCCATGGCGGCATCGGGAAGGCTTAGAGCTTTCAAACGATGTATAATTTGTTGTTATAGTGGAAACGGCTATATTGTTTTTGCTAAAAATATTATTATTTTTATTAGGCCCGAGCGCCACAAGCTGGCGAGAGGCCTATTAATCTCGTAAGGCCGTGCGAAGCACGGCTGCGAAAGTGCGCACGTAGTGCGCACGAAATCGAGCGCGAAGCGCTCGCCCACTTCCAAACGCTCACTAACGCACTCCTTCACTCATGCACGCCCCGTGCATACTAATTAGTAGTAGGAAAATGGAACATTACCGTTGTAAACGGGCGAAGCCCGTGCAAAAGTGCGCACTAAACGAGCACTTTACATTGAGATCCCCATATAAAGCACTCATTTGCGCTAAGTAGCTTACGAATACGTTCCCCATCTCTTGCATGTTCCGTGCATATAAGCATGTAATGCAAAAATTGAACATTATTACTGTATATTCCTTATCTTATAGAGGGCCAAAAACACAAAGTGGGCGGAGCCCACTCAAAATTAACGAAAGTACCCGTCAGTGACCAGGGACCCACACCATGAGGTAGGAAAGCGCGAGCGCTTTCCGAAAATGTATAGTTTATGATATTTGAAAAATGGGAAACATTGTTTTCGCATCGGAATATTTAGGCCCGAGCCCCAGCAGGGCGGAGGGCCTATTGCTCCCGCAACTGTCTTACCAAACATGCGGGCGCAGCCCGCATGTTTGGTGCCCCGTCGCCCCTGGCAAGTACAGTGAACTAGCCCATGCCGAAGGCATGGATCATGCATACTTACTCCTGCTATGACAGAAATAGTCAACAATTAGTGAATGGGCGTAGCCCATTCACTAATTGTTGACAACAGCAGCGCGAAGCGCTGCATTCCTTCAAAAACCCTCCTGGCATCGTCCCGTACGCGAGAATCCATGCCGCAGGCATGGGCCATGCTTGTATCTGCTCAAATCAATGGAAGTCTATGCGGAGTGGGCGGGGCATCCCGACGGAATAGGGAGTGACGAGCGCGTAAGCGCTCGTAATGATGATTCCACCCCATGGCGGCATCGGGAAGGCTTAGAGCTTTCAAACGATGTATAATTTGTTGTTATAGTGGAAACGGCTATATTGTTTTTGCTAAAAATATTATTATTAGGCCCGAGCCCCAGCAGGGCGGAGGGCCTATTGCTCCCGCAACGCTGCCTTCGGCAGCGTTGCAACTGTCTGACCAAACATGCGGGCGCAGCCCGCATGTTTGGTACCCCGTCGCCCCTGGCAAGTACAGTGAACTAGCCCATGCCGAAGGCATGGATCATGCATACTTACTCCTGCTATGACAGAAATAGTCAACAATTAGTGAATGGGCGTAGCCCATTCACTAATTGTTGACAACAGCAGCGCGAAGCGCTGCATTCCTCCAAAAACCCTCTTGGCATCGTCCCGTACGCAAAAATCCATGCCGCAGGCATGGGTCATGCTTGTATCTGCTCAAATCAATGGAAGTCTATGGGGAGTGGGCGGGGCATCCCGACGGAATAGGGAGTGACGAGCGCGTAAGCGCTCGTAATGATGATTCCACCCCATGGCGGCATCGGGAAGGCTTAGAGCTTTCAAACGATGTATAATTTGTTGTTATAGTGGAAACGGCTATATTGTTTTTGCTAAAAATATTATTATTAGGCCCGAGCGCCACAAGCTGGCGAGAGGCCTATTAATCTCGTAAGGCCGTGCGAAGCACGGCTGCGAAAGTGCGCACGTAGTGCGCACGAAATCGAGCGCGAAGCGCTCGCCCACTTCCAAACACTCACTAACGCACTCCTCCACTCATGCACGCCCCGTGCATACTAATTAGTTGTAGGAAAATGGAACATTACCGTTGTAAACGGGCGAAGCCCGTGCAAAAGTTCGCACTAAACGAGCACTTTACATTGGGATGACGACCGCGAAGCGGTCGTCATCCCCATATAAAGCACTCATTTGCGCTAAGTAGCTCACGAATACGTTCCCCATCTCTTGCATGTTCCGTGCATATAAGCATGTAATGCAAAAATTGAACATTATTACTGTATAGAGGGCCAAAAACACAAAGTGGGCGGAGCCCACTCAAAATTGTCGAAAGTACCCGTCAGTGACCAGGGACCCACACCATGAGGTAGGAAAGCGCGAGCGCTTTCCGAAAATGTATAGTTTATGATATTTGAAAAATGGGAAACATTGTTTTCGCATCGGAATATTATTCTTTCTTTCTTTCTTTCTTTCTTCTTCTTCTTCTTCTTCTCGGGACCAACCCCCCTATTTTTCACCCAGTGAACATTGACGAAAAGTCACAAAAATTTGCACACCTCTAAAAATCGTGCCTCTCTACATTCTGGCTATTTCCCTTTTCTAAAATAAAAAAAATTGGCGCGTCAGCGCCACCAAATGTACCAAAAATGCATTGAGAGATGGGAAATGACCCAAAAAAAATCTGATCGTAGAATCATGAAATTTGGCGCAGAGGTAGATGGTGACAAGAGAAGTAAAAAATATTATTACGGCAACGCCGTCCCCCGAACCAAATGTCGGCCATATTGCTTCAAAAATGGCTAAACATGACTTCGGAGTCTTTCCAAACGTCGTACTTTTACGAACTCCTCCCAGGGCGTTGGCCCTAAAAAGCTGAAATTTGGTGAAAATGCTACTGAGGAGTGGGACATCAAAAGTTATCCAAATTACATTGATACCTCTCACGGTCTCTGTGCGGCGAAGCCGCAAACTGTAACTAAAATTTCAGAAATCTCCCATATTTAAAATTTCTGCCGTTTGCGCAGATAAAGTCCGAATTGCGTCAAATTAGAATCAGTTGTTAAACTCTTTGCCCTAAACCTACTTGAAGTGAAATAAATTCATTTGGCGCCACAGCGCCCCCTACAGATTTTATATGGAGGTTAAATGTTTAGTTTTGCGAAATTATATGAAATTTGACACACAACTCAATTTTAGCATCCCCATCAAAAAAGTCAATGAGACCCATGTCATAATTGTTATGGCGTTGCCGTAACGATGACCGAAACCTCCCATGTTATTCCAATGGGGCCAGAACATGTTTACACTTTAGACTTTCACAAACTCCTCCCAGGGCGTCAGCCCTATTAACCTGAAATTTGGTGAGACTCATCTTCAGGACCATCAAAAGTTATCCACATTTTCATTCAAGAATTCAAAATAAAATTGCTTTTTGATGGTAAAACAAAGGGGAGAACATGTGACAGCGTCACAGATTCAGCAGTAGGCGTGATAAAAGGACAATTGGGGCGCGTTAGCGCCCCCTCCTCTTGCGGCGTGGCGGCGGTGTGGCGGCGGCGTGGCGAGGGCCGATCATTGCCGCTTGCGGCTATATTTAGGCCCGAGCGCCACAAGCTGGCGAGAGGCCTATTAATCTCGTAAGGCCGTGCGAAGCACGGCTGCGAAAGTGCGCACGTAGTGCGCACGAAATCGAGCGCGAAGCGCTCGCCCACTTCCAAACACTCACTAACGCACTCCTCCACTCATGCACGCCCCGTGCATACTAATTAGTAGTAGGAAAATGGAACATTACCGTTGTAAACGGGCGAAGCCCGTGCAAAAGTGCGCACTAAACGAGCACTTTACATTGAGATGACGACCGCGAAGCGGTCGTCATCCCCATATAAAGCACTCATTTGCGCTAAGTAGCTCACGAATACGTTCCCCATCTCTTGCATGTTCCGTGCATATAAACATGTAATGCAAAAATTGAACATTATTACTGTATAGAGGGCCAAAAACACAAAGTGGGCGGAGCCCACTCAAAATTAACGAAAGTACCCGTCAGTGACCAGGGACCCACACCATGAGGTAGGAAAGCGCGAGCGCTTTCCGAAAATGTATAGTTTATGATATTTGAAAAATGGGAAACATTGTTTTCGCATCGGAATATTATTCTTTCTTCTTCTCGGGACCAACCCCCCTATTTTTCACCCAGTGAACATTGACGAAAAGTCACAAAAATGTTCACACCTCTAAAAATCGTGCCTCTCTACATTCTGGCTATTTCCCTTTTCTAAAACAAAAAAAACTGGCGCGTCAGCGCCCCCAAATGTACCAAAAATGCATTGAGAGATGGGAAATGACCCCAAAAAAATCTGATCGTAGAATCATGAAATTTGGCGCCGAGGTAGATGGTGACAAGAGAAGTAAAAAATATTATTACGGCAACGCCGTCCACCCAACCAAATGTCGGCCATATTGGTTCAAAAATGGCTAAACATGACTTCGGAGTTTTTCCAAACGTCGTACTTTTACGAACTCCTCCCAGGGCGTTGGCTCTAAAAAGCTGAAATTTGGTGAAAATTTTACTGAGGAGTGGGACATCAAAAGTTATCCAAATTTCATTGATACCTGTCACGGTCTCTGTGCGGCAAAGCCGCAAACTGTAGCTAGAATTTCAGAAATCTCCCTTATTTAAAATTTCTGCCGTTTGCGCAGATAAAGTCCGAATTGCGTCAAATTAGAATCAGTTGTTAAACTCTTTGCCCTAAACCTACTTGAAGTGAAATAAATTCATTTGGCGCCACAGCGCCCCCTCCAGATTTTATATGGAGGTTAAATGTTTAGTTTTGCGAAATTATATGAAATTTGACACACAACTCAATTTTGGCAACCGCATCAAAAAAGTCAATGAGACCCATGTCATAATTGTTATGGCGTTGCCGTAACGATGACCGAAACCTTTCATGTTATTCCAATGGGGAAATCGCCAGAACATGTTTACACTTTAGACTTTCACAAACTCCTCCCAGGGCGTTAGACATATTAACCTGAAATTTGGTGAGACTCATCTTCAGGACCATCAAAAGTTATCCACATTTTCATTCAAAGAGTTACGGTGTCTGTGCGGCAAAGCCGCACATTTTGCCAAGAATTCAAAATAAAATAGCTTTTTGATGGTAAAACAAAGGGGAGAAGATGTGACAGCGTCACAGATTCAGCAGTAGGCGTAATGAAAGGACAATTGGGGCGCGTTAGCGCCCCCTCCTCTTGCGGCGTGGCGGCGGTGTGGCGAGGGCCGATCATTGCCGCTTGCGGCTATATTTTTTATTATTTTTCTTGTTCTTCTGCTTTTTGAGCTCTAATTTGACCCCCTGAACATGCTCAAAAACTCACCAAACTTTGCCCAAAATTCAGAATCGGCGAAAAATTTGATTTTTTCAGGGCCATTTTTTTTTTCGTCAAAAAATGGCGCGACAGCGCCACCGACAAAAGTCAAAATACATTGCGCCTATGGGAGACGCCCCGAGGTCAACTTTGTCGTAAAGCTACGAAATTCGGGACACGCATTCCTCTCGTGAGGACAAAAAAAAAAAAATCATTGTGACCACGCCCCCAGACTTACCCTATGGCCGCCATCTTCCTTTGAAAATGAAAACACGCTGTGTTAGCCATTTTGTTCACGTCAAACTTTGACGAACTCCTCCTAGGGCGTTTTGCCCACCAACTTCAAAATCGGCGGACGTCCTCTGGACAAGTGGGGCATCTAAAGTTATCCAATTTTTGGAGATACCTTTACCGGTCTGTGTGCGGCGCAGCCGCAAACTTGGACAACTTATTTTGGAATATTGCAGGTCTAAAAATTGCTCCCATTTGATCAAAACCAGTCCGATTATGACCAAATTTGAATCAGTTGTTCAACTTTCTAGTTTGGACCAGTTTATGATGACAAAATTTAAATGGGCGCGATAGCGCCCCCTACAGAGTGACCTTTAAATTAACATTGAAGGTCAAAAATTAGTTCGACCAAAATGTTCTAAACTTTACCCAAAATTCTATTTTGGCGTCCCGATCAAAAAAAACAATCAGACAAATGCCTTATTTTTTACGGCTTAGTCGTAGCGATGACATAAACTTCCCATGTTATCCCTATGGGAATACCGCTAAATCTCTCGAATATCAACATTTTTCTGTTTCACACTTTAACGAACTCCTCCTAGTGCGTTTTGCCCACCAACCTCAAAATCGGTGTACGTCCTCTAGACAAGTGGGGCATCTAAAGTTATCCACATTTTAAGGATAGCTTTTACGGTCTCTGTGCGACGGAGCCGCAAACGTTTCCCAGAATTCTGACTATTTGGCCTTCAGAGTTGCCTATAAGCAATAGAGTTTTTCCAAATGACATGATATTTTGAACAAAATTCTAATTTGCCATCCTGATCATGAAAGTATGAGAGCCAAAGTCATATTTTGTACAGCGTAACCATAGCGATGACAGAAACATCCCATGTTATCCTTATGGGAAAATCGTAGAATCGCTCAAATCACCAAATTTTTACGCTTCACACTTTAACGAACTCCTCCTAGGGCGATTCTCCGATCAAGTTCATATTTGCAGAATATCATCTACACAAGCGGGGCATCAAAACGTATCCATATTTTGATTCTAAGTGCTACGGTCTCTGTGTGGCGGACCCGCAAATATATGTCAGAAATGGGAAAACAGCGAAATCTCTAAAATGACCACATTTTTACGCTTCACACTTTAACGAACTCCTCCTAGGGCGATTGCCCGATCAAGCTCATATTTGGGGAAAATCATCTACACAAACGGGGCATCAAAAGTTATCCATATTTTGATTTTAAGTGGTACGGTCTCTGTGCCGTGGAGCTGCAAATATACTGTCACAAATGGGAAAAACGCCAAATCCTTGAAATGTTCACATTTACGCTTCACACTTTAACAAACTCCTCCTAGTGCGTTTGGCCCACCGATCTCAAAATCGGTGTACCTCCTCTATACAAGTGGGGCATCAAAAGTTATTCAAATTTTATGGATAACATTTACGGTCTCTGTGCAGCTGAGCCGCAAACTTTTCGCAGAATTTGGACTATTTGGCCTTCAGAGTGGCCTATAAACAAGAGTTTTTCCAAATGACATGACATTTTGCACACAATTCTCATTTGCCATTCCCAAAATAAAAGTATGGGAGCCAAAGTCATATTTAGTAAAGCGTAGCCGTAGCGATGACAGAAACATCCCATGTTATCCCTATGGGGAAACCGCAAAATCTCTAAAATGACCACATTTTTACACTTCACACTTTAACAAACTCCTCCTAGGGCGATTATCCGATCAAGTTCATATTTGGGGAGAATCATCTACACAAGCGGGGCATCAAAAGTTATCCATATTTTTATTCCAAGTGTCACGGTCTCTGTGCGCTGGAGCTGCACATTTGACCGATATTTGTCTTCATTTGCACTGGTTAAGCACAGCATTGTACATGTCCAATGTGTCACTGTCTTAGTTCTTAGACAATTGCGTCAGCGCCAACTCTGTAAAATGCAGAGAGCAGAGTCGGAAGGCCGGCGGCCCGTGAGGGCCGTTGGATGCCGCTTGCGGCTTTAATTTTTCTTGTTCTTCTTCAGCGCTTTGAGCTCTAATTTGACCCCCTGAACATGCTCAAAAACTCACCAAACTTTGCCCAAAATTCAGAATCGGCGAAAAATTTAGTTTTTCCTGGGCCATTTTTTTTTTCGTAAAAAATGGCGCGACAGCGCCACCGACAAAAGTCAAAATACATTGCGCCTATGGGAGACGCCCCGAGGTCAACTTTGGCGTAAAGCAACGAAATTCGGGACACGCATTCCTCTCGTGAGGACAAACAAAAAAAATCATTGTGGCCACGCCCCCAGACTTACCCTATGGCCGCCACGCCATCTTCCTTTGAAAATGAAAATACGCTGTGTTAGCCATTTTGTTCACGTCAAACTTTGACGAACTCCTCCTAGGGCGTTTTGCCCACCGACTTCAAAATCGGCGTACGTCCTCTGGACAAGTGGGGCATCTAAAGTTATCCAATTTTTTGAGATACCTTTTACGGTCTGTGTGAGGCGCAGCCGCAAAGTTGGACAACTTATTTTGGAATATTGCAGATCTAAAAATTGCTCCCATTTGATCAAAACCAGTCCGATTAGGACCAAATTTGAATCAGTTGTTAAACTTTCTAGTTTGGACCAGTTTAGGCTGACAAAATTGAAATGGCCGCGATAGCGCCCCCTACAGAGTGACCTTTAAATTAACATTGAAGGTCAAAAATTAGTTTTACTAAAATTGTCTAAACTTTACCCAAAATTCTATTTTGCCGTCCCGATCACAAAAGCCAATCACAAAAATGCCTAAATTTTTACGGCGTAGTCGTAGTGATGACAGAAACCTCCCATGTTATCCCTATGGGAAAACCGCAAAATCTCTCAAATTACCACATTTTTATGTTTTACACTTTAACAAAGTCCTCCTAGTGCGTTTTGCCCACCAACCTCAAAATCGGTGTACGTCCTCTAGACAAGTGGTGCATCTAAAGTTATCCAAATTTTAAGGATAACTTTTACGGTCTCTGTGCGACGGAGCCGCAAACGTTTCCCAGAATTCTGACTATTTGGCCTTCAGAGTGGCCTATAAACAATAGGGTTTTTCCAAATGACATGATATTTTGCACAAAATTCTAATTTGCCATCCTGATTTGTCATAAGGCGCTGGTACAGCTGGCAGCCCGGTGTAAACGCTCTCTCTTCTTTCTCACAAATATTGCGCTTTATCTCCTATATTTTGTAAATATAATTAGTATATTTTTTCTATTTTACTGTACGATAGGGACACGCGCTGGAATAGTTTTTTAATTCAACTGTTTTTGACTTTTTTCGGCTGGATTTGAGCGTTTTTCGTTGCGTTCGTCGTGTTGTTGTGACGTGAGCTAGCTCCGAGCGAGCCCACCAGCCCCCCCCGCGCCCTCCGGCCGCGCTAAAGTACGGCGTGTCGTCGGTACACGTTTATATACACATTTATATGAAAGAGGAACTTCACGAACGATCGGGACACGCACTGGAATCGCTTTAAATTAACTTGTTTTGACTTTATTCGGCTGGATTGAGTGTTTTCGTCGTGTCGTTGCGATGTGTCTTGGCTCTGAGTCCCCCGGCTCCGGCCCCGCCCCCCGGCTCCGGCCCCGCCCCCCGGCCGGCGCCGTACCGCGTTTACACAAAGGAGGAACTCATGAAACTGCAGAGAACTGTCGTCTTACCCGGAGATCGCCACGTTATCCCGGTGGACATCCTAAGGAAAACGCAACGAAGCAGACGGGCTGGACGTAAACTCCGAGAGAAGAGAGTTTCCCGCCGTAGTCATGGGTAACGTGAGGTCCCTTCAAAATAAAATGACGGAAATAGCGAGCCTCATGCGGTCCCAGAGGATTTATAGGGACAGCAGCGTCTTGATTTTCACAGAGACCTGGTTAACAGCAGAAATGCCAGACTCTATTGTAGGTTTGGACAATTTTCATCTGCTGCGGGCGGACAGAACGAAAGAATGCTTGAAGGAAAGAGGTGGAGGTCTGGCGGTGTATGTGAACACGAGCTGGTCCAAACCCGAACACTGCACAGTGAGGGAGCAGCTATGTAACAAGGATATTGAACTATTGGCTATTGGCATGAGGCCATATTATCTGCCCCGAGAGTTCTCACATGTGATTTTGATCGCAGTCTATGTGGCCCCGTCTGCCAATGCTGAAAATGCTTGTGAAGCACTGCTCTCCTGCACTTGTAGGCTGCAAACACAGCATCCACAGGCTCTCTTCCTCATCTCTGGTGACTTTAACCACGCTTCTCCCTCTTCTGTTCTACCAACATACACCCAGTATGTTACCTGCCCAACTAGAGAGAATAGAACATTGGACTTGTTTTTTGCCAACACCAAGGAGGCTTATTCTTCTTCCCCCCTCCCTCCCCTGGGCAGCTCGGACCACAACCTTGTACATCTGAGGCCTGTGTATGAACCCATCGTGCGCCGGCAGCCTGTGGTGTCCCGTGAGGTGAGGATGTGGTCTGCTGAGAGCGAGGAGGCTCTGAGGGACTGCTTCAGCACCACTGTCTGGACTGAGCTTTATGACCCACATGGGGAGGACATCAACACCATCACAGAGTGCATCACGGACTACATCAACTTCTGTTTTGAGAACATTGTTCCCTCCCGGACGGTGCGGTGTTTTCCAAACAACAAGCCATGGATTAACTGTGAACTGAAGGCTCTGCTGAAGGAGAAGAAGAGAGCCTTCAGGTCAGGGAACAAGGAGGAGCTGAGGACTGTGCAGAAGGAGCTGAGGAGGAAGATCAGGCAGGCTGAGGCCGGCTACAAGAGGAGGATGGAGGAGCAGCTGCAGCAAAAGAACATTCAGGGAGTGTGGAGGAGCCTGAAAACCATCTCGGGCTTCAAAATCCCCCCTGCCCAGACAGAGGGGGATCTACAGTGGGTGAATGATTTAAATGCTCACTTCTTGAGGTTTGATCGGTCACCCGCCCCTCCCCCTGCACAGCTGCATGCTCCCTCTTCCACAGCTGGACAATGCCCTGCATCTGTTCCTCTTCGCTTCTCTGCCCCGGACCATCAGCTCCCCACTTCGCCTGGACTCACCCATCGCCCCAGCACACGGACCCCCTGCCAACCACTGACTGTCACAGCAGCACAGGTGAGGAGTGAGCTGAAGAGGATTAAAGTGAGGAAGGCAGCAGGACCTGACGGCATCAGCCCCAGGCTCCTGAAGTCCTGCGCAGATGAACTGTGTGGAGTTATGGAGCATGTCTTCAACATGAGCCTGAAGCTGAGGGTGGTACCACAGGTCTGGAAGACCTCCTGTCTGGTACCCGTGCCTAAGACACCGCGCCCCAAAGACCTCAACAGCTTCAGGCCAGTGGCTCTCACGTCCCACCTGATGAAGACACTGGAGCGGCTAGTCCTGGACCACCTCCGCTCCACCGTGAGCTCAGCCATGGACCCGCTGCAGTTTGCATATCGGTCTGGCGTCGGAGTGGAGGACGACGTCATCTCCCTGCTGCACCGCTCTCTCTCTCACCTGGAAAAGCCTGGCAGCTCTGTGAGGATTTTGTTCTTCGATCTTTCCAGCGCCTTCAACACCATCCAGCCGCTGCTCCTGAGGGACAAGCTGGAGACGGCTGGTGTGGAGTATGACCTGGCAGAGTGGATTCTGGACTACCTCACAGACCGACCCCAGTTTGTAAGAGCCCGGAACTGTGTGTCTGACACTCGGACCTGCAGTGTGGGGGCGCCCCAGGGCACTGTCCTCGCGCCCTTTCTCTTCACCCTTTACACTGCAGACTTCAGACATGACACGGACAGCTGTGTCCTGCAGAAGTTCTCTGACAACTCTGCCATCATCGGACTCATCACGGACGACGATGACGCGGAGTACAGAGGACTGGCGCAGGACTTTGTGGACTGGTGTCAGCGGAACCACCTCCTCATCAACGCGGGGAAGACCAAGGAGATGGTGGTGGATTTCCGCAGACGCCACCCCACTGCCCCCTCACCAGTGAACATCCAGGGACGGGACATTGAGAGAGTGGACTCATACAAGTACCTGGGTGTTCATCTGAACCACAAACTGGACTGGACTCATAACACAGACGCACTGTACAGGAAGAGCCAGAGTCGGCTCTACCTCCTGAGGAGACTCAGGTCTTTTGGAGTGACAGGGCCACTCCTGAAGACCTTCTACGACTCTGTGGTGGCATCAGCCCTCCTGTATGGTGTGGCCTGCTGGAGCAGCAGCATCACAGAGAGGGAGAGGAGGAAGCTGGACAGAGTCATCAAGAAGTCCAGCTCCGTCCTGGGCTGTGCTCTGGACTCGGTGCAGGAGGTGGGGGACAGAAGGGTCCTGGCTAGATTCACATCTATGCTGGACCATGAGTGTCACCCCCTGCAGGACACTCTGTCCGCTCTGGAGGGCAGCTTCAGTGAGAGACTGATCCACCCTCACTGTGTGAAGGAAAGGTTCCGTAGGTCTTTCCTTCCTGCTGCTGTCAGACTTTATAACAAAAACTGTTAGTACTGAACACTCGCAATACTGACCTAACCTAATACTGATGTGCAATTCTGTCATATGTGCAATTGCTGTTGGAATTCATGTGGAATTCATGTGCAATTACTGTGAAATTCATGCGCAATCTATGTGCTGTCGTGACACATATTCATGTGCAATTACTGTCGTGATCACATGCAATGGTATTTATGTATTTATTTATTTATTTGTCTATGGGAGTTTTTATTTATTTATAGGAGATCTTCTACTGAAAGTGTTTTTCATACTTCCTATAAGTGATCTGTTCTTCTGGATCTACCTTTGTATCTACCTGCGTTGCACCAATGAAATTTCCCCATGTGGGACAATAAAGGAATATCTTATCTTATCTTATCTTATGATCATACAAGTATGAGAGCCAAAGTCATATTTTGTACGGCGTAACCGTAGCGATGACAGAAACATCCCATGTTATCCTTATGGGAAAATCGCAGAATCGCTCAAATCACCACATTTTTACGCTTCACACTTTAACAAACTCCTCCTAGGGTGATTGTCCGATCAAACTCATATTTGGGGGAAATCATCTACACAAGCGGGGCATCAAAACTTATCCATATTTTGATATTAAGTGCTACGGTCTCTGTGCCGTGGAGCTGCAAATATACTGTCACAAATGGGAAAACGCCAAATCTTTGAAATGTTCACATTTACGCTTCACACTTTAACAAACTCCTCCGTGGGCAATAGCTCGATCAAGCTTTACTTTGGAAAATATCATCTACACAAGCGGGGCATCAAAAGTTATCCATATTTATATTCCAAGTGTCACGGTCTCTGTGCAGCGGAGCAGCAAATTTGACTGACACTTGTGTTCATTTGCACTGGATTGGCCATGTTCAATGTGTCCCCGTCTGTCAAGTTCTTTTTTTATTCAAAACACAATAAGGGCGCCATCTTTATCAAGTCGAAAGTGCAGAGTCGGAAGGCCGGCGGCCCGCGAGGGCCGTTGGATGCCGCTTGCGGCTTTAATTTGAGTTTACTTTCGTATACTTTAGAGTTAAAATGTTTCCGTTTCCTTATGTGATCATGAGCAAAGAGAGAAATCCGGTTTGACTGCATCTCTTTGCTCTTTCACATGTACATTTTGTGAATGACATGAACTAAATTGATGTTTTACTGATGCAGATGCAAAAGTTTGACTGTTATAAATGTGGAAATATACTGTACGAAACTTAAAGGTGAACTGTATGTAACTTGGTGATGAGTGGCCCGCTTCCTGCTTGTTTCATAAGATATCCTTTATTTTGTGGAAATTCTGATGTTGTAATGCAAAGTTGAAGAACAGCAGGAGAGTAGAAATATACAATCAAAAATCAAGATAAAAAATATTAAAAACATTCATAAATCTACAACAATATCATGTACAACAAACGGCTATGGAGGTGTCAGTGCTTTTCCTGGAATGTTCCACTTTACGGCAACTAGTCCTTATAATCCAGGGGTGTCCAAAGTGTGGCCCGGGGGCCAAATGCCGCCCTCTGACCAAATTTTGTTGGCCCTCAGGCTTCCTGCTTAATTGGCCCAAACAAAAAAAAGTACTTTTTACTGTAAAATTCTAATATTTTGACGTTATACCAACCTAATATTAATGTTCCAAGTCTTCTTAAAAATGTAAGTAAGTAAGTACATTTTATTTATATAGCACCTTTCACAGACAGAGGTCACAAAGTGCTTCACAAAACACAGAACAATAAAACACAAAAAACTTACAGTGAACAATACATATACAACAATATACAGTAAAATCAGTCCCTAAAACAAGTGCATTTAAAAGGCTTGACTAAATAAAAAGGTTTTAAGCTGACCCTTAAAAGCAGTAAGATCGTTCCAGAGTCTGGGGGCAACAGCCTGGAAGGATCGGTCTCCTCTGGTCCGAAAACGGGTGCGAGGAACCAACAACAGTTTCTGGTCCAAGGACCTTAGTGAGCGAGAGGGAGCGTATGGTTTAATCAGATCGCTGATGTACGATGGGACCTGACCATTTAAAGCTCTAAAAGTTAAAACAAGAATTTTAAACTGTATCCGGTAGGAGACCGGCAGCCAGTGAAGGGCTTTAAGAATGGGTGAAATGTGGGCCCTTCTATTTGTGCGGGTCAAGATCCTCGCTGCAGAGTTCTGGACCAGCTGCAGACGAGAGAGTTCCTTCTTGTTAAGACAGGAAAACAAGCTATTACAATAGTCTAAACGTGAAGACACAAATGCATGAATTACAAGTTCCAGGTCATTTTGAGACACCATTTTCCTGAGCTTAGAGATTTTCCTCAACTGAAAGAAACAGTTCCTTGTCAACAGCTTAGAGTGGTGCTCTAAAGGCATGTCTTTGTCAAAGACAACACCCAAGTTTCTAAGACTTGGTTTAGCAGAAGATGGCGCTAAATGGAAACGCTCATTAAAATTATGTCAAATACAACATTTTGAATCCTTCACTTCATTGTCAGGTTGTCTCGCCCTCTGCTTCGAATGAGTTTCAAAATGCAGCCCTCTGTGAAAAAAGTTTGGACATCCCTGTTCTAATCTATCTCCATGGAGACAAGGCAGGCCAAGTTACAGGTTAAATCTGTGGAGTGACAGGTTAAAGTGACCATTTCTCTGGGTATTTTTGATCAATAAAAACAGCTGTAATAGACTAAACAGAAGACGAATACATTTAAAGCCATGCTGTGGAACATTTCAGGCAAAGGAAACAAGATGAAGACAAGCAGGTATCAAACCCCCAACGGCAAATGACACGGTCTAAACATTTCACGGCGCACTGAGATCAAAACGAGAGAGAAGGTGTGAAATACATTGTAGTATGTACGTGTGTAACTCTATCTGCTCAGACTCCTCAGCTTCCTTTAGTTAGCGCTGCATTGAGTCCAGGTGAAAGGTGATGGCGCTGAAGAGTTCATTAAAATAACTGCCTCCAATCTGTCCATTGTGTGCGCCGACGGGCCTGTTTTGTCCTAATGTATGGATGTTCAGGGGTCCGCCGGCTTTGATCTGCCTGAATAGAGGCTTCAAAGGCAGGAGAGGTGACGGAGGGAGACCCGGGGAAGGAAAGGGAGGGAGCGCATGGAGTGAATGGGACACGGCCCAATCATGAGGACATTGTTTAGTTGTCGTGATGAATCTGTCACCGTATGCTTGGATTGCAACACTTTACTTTATTTCTGAGCAGGGCAGTTATGAGGTGATAACGTTTCAATGGTCTCGTTTCGTTATATATCAAACAGACGAGTCAAGGTCCTTCTTCTGTCTGTAATAAACATATTTACAACATGTTTTTTTCCACAACTTGCACGTATTGAATTGTAGGAAATTTGCTTTGTTTTGCGTTCCCTTTTTCCATTTAATATTTCCTGAAATGATGACATCAAGTAATTCCTCAAAGACTTCCACAATATTCCAAACACACTTTATTTGCACCGCGGCGCATCGAGATGATTAAAGCTTGTTAATTAACGCCCTGAGCCAATTTAAAAGTTGTAAAAAAGGCTTTTGATTCCAATTCAAAAAGGAACAGACAATAACCGTGTTGTCTCAATTACCACCAATATTGTTAATCCTCATTCTGATTTAATTATTTATCATTATTTACTTTTGGTTGACACTTTTTAGGCCCGAGCGCCACAAGCTGGCGAGAGGCCTATTAATCTCGTAAGGCCGTGCGAAGCACGGCTGCGAAAGTGCGCACGTAGTGCGCACGAAATCGAGCGCAAAGCGCTCGCCCACTTCCAAACACTCACTAACGCACTCCTTCACTCATGCACGCCCCGTGCATACTAATTAGTAGTAGGAAAATGGAACATTACCGTTGTAAACGGGCGAAGCCCGTGCAAAAGTGCGCACTAAACGAGCACTTTACATTGGGATGACGACCGCTTCGCGGTCGTCATCCCCATATAAAGCACTCATTTGCGCTAAGTACCTCATGAATACGTTCCCCATCTCTTGCATGTTCCGTGCATATAAGCATGTAATGCAAAAAATGAACATTATTACTGTATAGAGGGCCAAAAACACAAAGTGGGCGGAGCCCACTCAAAATTAACGAAAGTACCCGTCAGTGACCAGGGACCCACACCATGAGGTAGGAAAGCGCGAGCGCTTTCCGAAAATGTATAGTTTATGATATTTGGAAAATGGGAAACATTGTTTTCGTATCGGAATATTATTCTTTCTTTCTTTCTTTCTTCTTCTCGGGACCAACCCCCCTATTTTTCACCCAGTGAACATTGACGAAAAGTCACAAAAATTTGCACACCTCTAAAAATCGTGCCTCTCTACATTCTGGCTATTTCCCTTTTCTAAAATAAAAAAAATTGGCGCGTCAGCGCCCCCAAATGTACCAAAAATGCATTGAGAGATGGGAAATGACCCAAAAAAAATCTGATCGTAGAATCATGAAATTTGGCGCAGAGATAGATGGTGACAAGAGAAGTAAAAAATATTATTACGGCAACGCCGTCCGCCCAACCAAATGTCGGCCATATTGCTTCAAAAATGGCTAAACATGACTTCGGAGTTTTTCCAAACGTCGTACTTTTACGAACTCCTCCCAGGGCGTTGGCCCTAAAAAGCTGAAATTTGGTGAAAATGCTACTGAGGAGTGGGACATCAAAAGTTATCCAAATTACATTGATACCTGTCACGGTCTCTGTGCGGCGAAGCCGCAAACTGTAGCAAGAATTTCAGAAATCTCCCAAATTTAACATTTCTGCCGTTTGCGCAGATAAAGTCCGAATTGCGTCAAATTAGAATCAGTTGTTAAACTCTTTGCCCTAAACCTACTTGAAGTGAAATAAATTAATTTGGAGCCACAGCGCCCCCTACAGATTTTATATGGAGGTTAAATATTTAGTTTTGCGAAATTATATGAAATTTGACACACAACTCAATTTTGGCATCCCCATCAAAAAAGTCAATGAGACCCATGTCATAATTGTTATGGCGTTGCCGTAACGATGACCGAAACCTTCCATGTTATTCCAATGGGGAAATCGCCAGAACATGTTTACACTTTATACTTTCACAAACTCCTCTTAGGGCGTTAGATATATTAACCTGAAATTTGGTGAGACTCATCTTCAGGGGTAGACCATCAAAAGTTATCCACATTTTTATTCAAAGAGTCACGGTGTCTGTGCCGCACATTTTGCCAAGAATTCAAAATAAAATTGCTTTTTGATGGTAAAACAAAGGGGAGAAGATGTGACAGCGTCACAGATTCAGCAGTAGGCGTAATAAAAGGACAATTGGGGCGCGTTAGCGCCCCCTCCTCTTGCGGCGTGGCGGCGGCGTAGCGAGGGCCGATCATTGCCGCTTGCGGCTATATTTTCAGATTGTTTTCCTTCCTGTTCTTTCGTGCAGTTTACACACGACCTAAGAAGTCATTAGAAAGCAGCGTTAAACTATGAATATGCTATGTAAGCCACATAAATATACAGTTTTGTAGCTCTATTTTATTGAATTATTGCATTTGTAAGTCTGTGTTTATATAAGTTATAC
Source organism: Eucyclogobius newberryi (assembly GCF_026437365.1). Taxonomy (NCBI): domain Eukaryota; kingdom Metazoa; phylum Chordata; class Actinopteri; order Gobiiformes; family Gobiidae; genus Eucyclogobius; species Eucyclogobius newberryi. The sequence goes on from NW_027315812.1 coordinate 19,113,007, forward strand.
AGGTTTCTTGTCGAGAACAGTGGTTGTGCCCTGATCCAACTCTTACACTTCTGTTTCTTACGTTAGAAACTAAGGACTTGTGTTAATGAGTTCTCCCTGGAACATAATTGTTAGCTCAACACTTTGTTGTGTACTTAAACTTGGTGATAATGACCAGTATTTGTTTGCATAATAGCACTAACAAGTCACGTTTAACATTACAATACCGCGGCTGTCAAAAGCTGGCACTGTTGTCTTTAAATAGCTTTAATAGGAAACTTAAATATAGCTTTACTCAATCCATGCACAATTTGTTTAATATATTGCAATAAGAAAAAAAAATCAAATATAGCACCAATATGATTGTTCTAAGCCCTGTGTGTCCTCGTGTCTCAGTACATCAGACGTGTCTTTTTGAACAGACTAGTCACTAATCACCAGTTAAAATGGAAATAGAAGAGCAATAAAGTAGAATGTGTTTGCGCAATCACCATAAAACACAGTTATTGGCAGTTCAGTGTCTGCGGAATCAAACCCTGGCTGAACCTGGGCGACACTTGCTGCTGTTTCCTGTGTGTGTTTCTCAACAGGAGTGAGCCGTGTCTGCCCGACTGACCAGCTGTCAAAGATAAGATCTGGACGCCGCTCGCTGCTCCGCGGTGCCGAGCGGCGCCTCCCGTCCCTCTAAAGACCTCTCTGCTTCTTCTGCCCGTGGCCGCCTGCCAAGTCACCTCATAGCAGGCGGCGGGAAAACAAAACAGGCCCTCTTTTTTTCCACGCCATTTTAAGATCTTTTTGAAGTTTCCATCAGCATCAGCAAAAAAAAGAAAGAAAGGGACACGGGAACGAGCGCTGGACGGGAAACCCCACCTTCCTCTCCGTCGCCCAGTTCTCACTGATTTCTTGATTTGGTTTGGCCTTTTCCAGCCCTCGGTTCGAACGCACTGACGTCATGCATTCCATTTGGGAACTGCAGCAGACGCACTCGAGCAGTGTGAGCGTGATGTCAACCCGGGTAATTATCTGCTATCGACATTAAGCCTCACACACTGTTCCTGGTTGAAATGTGGAAAATCATCGCACACGTAAAAGAAAAGGCAAATCTAATCTTGAAATACTTGGAGAAGGTCAGTTCTATATCTATCTCTGGTGCATTTCTTCAGTAAATATGAGTGTTTTGTCTAAGGAAACAGTAGATTTAACCCACAACCTGAACCAACATACTCCAACTGACATGCTGCGCTTTTCAGGGACTAAAGTCTGTATCTCTTTGACTTAAAACACTTCATAATCATTGTTCCATTTCGCACACTCGTAACAACATACATGTAAACGCAAAACATATTTTTCGTGAAATATTCCCCGCTTTTCTTCATGCATCTTGAGCGCTCGCAGTCCCACGACTTTGAAATCGCAGCTGAAATAGCCAGACTAATGCCGGCAATAACTTGGGGAAGATTTAAAGGATAACGGTGGGAAAGCGTCTGCTGCCAGAGGGAGAGCGCCTCACAATAACAGAGCTCGGATCGAGGAGGAAATATGTGGCGCGCTCACTCATTGTCAGTTCAGCTCACGGAAAGTAATCAAAATATTTCACGACGAGGAAGTTATAACAGAAAACTGAAGGAGGAGCTTTAATTTTGTTTATTCCACAGGGACGACGGTGTTATTATTACTTTTATTAGGGAACATGTTGTATTTTTGACATGAAACCAATCCCCAGCTTACTTTTGAAATACTATGTTCTGCTGTGACATATTAAAGAAGAAAGAAAATGAAATCCGTTAGTCATTATGTATTACTTCATTTAACACCATTGAATGTACAAAGTGTTATAAAATGACTCCTTTGTGTCTTTCCCCTTTTCAATAATCTCATAATTACAAGAGGTTTCGTTTTCTATTTTACTTAAAAACTATAAAAGGTTTACAACTAAAGCAATAAAACAAGCAGCAACAATAACTTTATTATTATTTGTAAGAGATTGGCTCCACAAACTTGCAATAAAATCTTTAAAAGTCCTTTTAACTGAAGATAATCCTGTCCTTTGGGTGGAATAATGGCACCACTTTCTGCAGCTATTGTAAATTTGTATTGTATTTACTGTATGATAACAAAGAAGATGTTGAACTTTGTGCCTGTTTTGTTTCATGTGGAAACAGTAATTACAGAGATATGAACCATAAACCAAAGTCTGCCACGCGACACATGGATGCTAACTACCGCTATTTGCATTACAATATGTCGCTGAAGGTAATGAAGCATTTTAAAGTGGGTAAAAACAACAACATGAACAGTATTTGTGTTCAAACTGAGCCGCTCTGTTGTGAACTGACCTGTTGTGTGTGTGAGGAAACACCATGATTCACATTTGAAATTCAAATGAACCACAGAGAAACTCCGTCACTCTCTGGGGCTTTTCCTCCAGCCGGTTGTTTCAAATGTAAATCTTTCTTCTACTTCCTGGTTTCAGAGTTTACTTTCTGCCCCGTCACTTAATGTGGGTTTGGTGTGTTTGAGTATAACCCTCGTGTGCTTCTGCTCAGCACAGGGGGATTTCTGCCACTCTCAACCTGCAGCTGGAACACGTTATGTCAAGTCAAGAGCCAGGTGCTTTTTACAGGGAAATGTACGACAGGATCTGATGAAACACATGAGAATAAAGCACCGAAACGTCCAACAAATCACATGGAATAGGAACATTTTATAAAAGCAATGGAGCATAGACTTTGGCAGTGTTTAGGGTAAATGTATGTTATAATCAACCACCAAAATAAAGCAACAAATAGTTATTTTCAAATGTTAAACTTGACCAAACCACAGAACTGTAATGTTACTGCTGCTCACTACCTGCTTCTTTCCATCGCTTTGCCTGGAATGTTCTGCAAAAAGGCATTAAACGTGACACCACTCACAGCAAAGAACGAGTTTTTTTTATGGTATTTTGTCTTTCAATAAATCATCTTTATTCATGAATAAATGCACTTGTTTAATGACGTACTGTGACACATTCTAAAGCAAATGGCATCTCCATGGAAACAAGAAGGAGGTTAAAGGTCACACAGGGCACCTTTAACTGTATTACTATCTTTCTTTTGCATTACGTCAAAACATCTTCGTTGTTACTGAAATTGAGCAAATATGAACAGACTTCTTTCCATATTTTTACTAAAACTTGATTAAAATTGTCACAAAATTGTAAATCTATTTATTTCTTTTGCATCATCTACAGTAAAACTCGAATTCTTTTGTTCGGAGGAGTTTATTTGTTTCTTCTTGCGCACAGCGGTTTGTTGCCAGCAGCGTCTGTGGGAGTGGAGCTCGTGTCACTTGTGCCATTAATCGTTAATAAGCCAGTTTAAAATAACATCCAGCGCTGAAAAGCCCAATTAAAATGCACAGGGCTGTTGTAAATCGATCAGGCTAATCACAGACGCGCTCTTACACTCCTCCTGCCATGACGACCAGCTCTGTGCCTCCTCCACTGGCACCTGTGGGAGCCAGATTATCGCCCGAACCACAGACCGGAACCACGGACCGGAACTACGGACCGGAACTACAGACCGGAACCACGGACCGGAACCACTGACCGGAACCACAGACTGGAACCACGGACCGGAACCTCGGACCGGAACCACAGACTGGAACCACGGACCGGAACCTCGGACCGGAACTACAGACCGGAACTACAGACCGGAACCACAGACCGGAACCACAGACCGGAACCACGGACCGGAACCTCGGACCGGAACTACAGACCGGAACTACAGACCGGAACCACAGACCGGAACCACGGACCGGAACCACGGACCGGAACTACAGACCGGAACCACGGACCGGAACCACGGACCGGAACTACAGACCGGAACCACAGACTAGAACCACGGACCGGAACCACTGACCGGAACCACAGACTGGAACCACGGACCGGAACCTCGGACCGGAACTACAGACCGGAACTACAGACCGGAACCACAGACCGGAACCACGGACCGGAACCACGGACCGGAACCTCGGACCGGAACTACAGACCGGAACTACAGACCGGAACCACAGACCGGAACCACGGACCGGAACCACGGACCGGAACTACAGACCGGAACCACGGACCGGAACCACGGACCGGAACTACAGACCGGAACCACGGACCGGAACCACGGACCGGAACCACGGACCGGAACCTCGGACCGGAACTACAGACCGGAATTACAGACCGGAACCACGGACCGGAACCACAGACCGGAACCACGGACCGGAACTACAGACCGGAACCACGGACCGGAACCACGGACCGGAACTACAGACCGGAACCACAGACCGGAACCACAGACTAGAACCACGGACCGGAACCACGGACCGGAACTACAGACCGGAACTACAGACCGGAACCACGGACCGGAACCACGGACCGGAACCACGGACCGGAACCTCGGACCGGAACTACAGACCGGAACTACAGACCGGAACCACAGACCGGAACCACGGACCGGAACCACGGACCGGAACCACGGACCGGAACTACGGACCAAAACCACGGACCGGAACCACGGACCGGAACTACAGACCGGAACTACAGACCGGAACCACGGACCGGAACCACAGACCGGAACCACGGACCGGAACTACAGACCGGAACCACGGACCGGAACCACGGACCGGAACTACAGACCGGAACCACAGACCGGAACCACAGACTAGAACCACGGACCGGAACCACGGACCGGAACTACAGACCGGAACTACAGACCGGAACCACGGACCGGAACCACGGACCGGAACCACGGACCGGAACCACGGACCGGAACTACAGACCGGAACCACGGACCGGAACCACGGACCGGAACTACAGACCGGAACCACAGACCGGAACCACAGACTAGAACCACGGACCGGAACCACGGACCGGAACTACAGAGCGGAACTACAGACCGGAACCACGGACCGGAACCACGGACCGGAACCACGGACCGGAACCACAGACCGGAACCACGGACCGGAACCACAGACTGGAACCACGGACCGGAACCACAGACCGGAACCACAGACCGGAACCACAGACCGGAACCAAAGACTGGAACCACAGACTGGAACTACGGCCCAGAACCAAAGACTGGAACCACAGACTTGAACCACAGACTGGAACTACGGACCAGAACCACAGACCGGAACTACTGACTGGAACCACAGACTAAAACCACTGACTGGAATCACAGACTGGAACCACTTCCCTCTCCCCCTCCTCTCTCCCTCCTCTCTCCCTCCTCTCCCTCCTCTCCTCTCTCTCCCTCCTCTCTCTCGCCTCTCCCTCCTCTCCTCTCTCTCCCTCCTCTCCCCCTCTCTCTCGCCTCTCCCTCCTCTCCCTCCTCTCCCCTCCCTCCCTCCTCTCCCTCCTCTCTCTCCCTCTCTCTCCCCTCTCTCCCTCCTCTCCCCTCTCTCCCTCCTCTCTCCCCTCTCTCCTCCTCTCCCTCCTCTCCCTCCTCTCCCCTCTCTCTCCCCTCTCTCCCTCCTCTCTCCCTCCTCTCTCCCTCCTCTCCCTCCCCTCTCCCTCCTCTCTCCCCTCTCTCTCCCCTCTCTCCCCTCTCTCTCCCCTCTCCCTCCTCTCTCCCTCCTCTCTCCCCTCTCTCCCCCTCTCCCTCCTCTCCCCCTCTCTCCCCTCTCCCCTCCCTCCCTCCTCTCCCCCCTCTCTCTCGCCTCTCCCTCCCCTCCCTCCCTCCTCTCTCCCCTCTCTCTCCCCTCTCTCCCTCCTCTCCCCTCTCTCCCTCTCTCCCTCCTCTCTCCCCTCTCTCTCCCCTCTCTCCTCCTCTCCCTCCTCTCTCCCTCCTCTCTCCCCCTCTCTCCCTCCTCTCCCTCCTCTCCCTCCTCTCTCTCCTCTCCTCTCTCTCCCTCCTCTCCCCCTCTCTCTCGCCTCTCCCTCCTCTCCCCTCTCTCCCTCCTCTCTCCCTCCTCTCCCTCCTCTCCTCTCTCTCCCTCCTCTCCCCCTCTCTCTCGCCTCTCCCTCCTCTCCCCTCCCTCCCTCCTCTCTCCCCTCTCTCTCCCTCTCTCTCCCCTCTCTCCCTCCTCTCCCCTCTCTCCCTCCTCTCCCCTCTCTCCCTCTCTCTCCCCTCTCTCCCTCCTCTCTCCCCTCTCTCTCCCCTCTCTCCTCCTCTCCCTCCTCTCTCTCCTCTCTCTCTCCTCTCTCCCTCCTCTCTCCCCTCTCTCCCTCCTCTCTCTCCCCTCTCTCCCCTCTCTCCCCCTCTCCCTCCTCTCTCTCCTCTCTCCCCCTCTCTCCCTCCTCTCCCCTCTCTCTCCCCTCTCCCTCCTCTCTCCCCTCTCTCCCTCCTCTCTCTCCCCCCTCTCCCCTCTCTCTCCCCTCTCTCCCCCTCTCCCTCCTCTCCCCCCTCTCTCCCCCTCTCCCTCCTCTCCCCCTCTCCCTCCTCTCCCCTCCCTCCTCTCCCCCTCTCTCTCGCCTCTCCCTCCCCTCCCTCCCTCCTCTCTCCCCTCTCTCTCCCTTCTCTCCCCTCTCTCCCTCTCTCCCCTCTCTCTCCCCTCTCTCCTCCTCTCCCTCCTCTCTCCCTCCTCTCTCCCCTCTCTCTCCCTCCTCTCTCCCTCCTCTCCCCTCTCTCTCCCCTCTCTCCATCCTCTCTCCCCCTCTCTCCCTCCTCTCCCTCCTCTCTCTCCTCCCTCCTCTCTCCCTCCTCTCCCCTCTCTCTCCTCCCTCCCTCCTCTCCCTCCTCTCTCCCCTCTCTCCCTCCTCTCTCTCCTCTCCCCCTCCTCTCCCTCCTCTCTCCCCTCTCTCCCCTCTCTCTCCCCTCTCTCCCCCTCTCCCTCCTCTCTCCCCTCTCTCTCTCTCCCTCCTCTCCCCTCTCTCCCCTCTCTTTCCCCTCTCTCCCTCCTCTCTCCCCTCTCTCCCTCCTCTCTCCCCCTCTCTCCCTCCTCTCCCTCCTCTCTCTCCTCTCCCCTCTCTCTCTCCTCTCTCCCCCTCTCTCCCTCCTCTCCCTCCTCTCTCTCCTCTCCCCTCTCTCCCTCCTCTCCCCTCTCTCTCCCTCCTCTCTCCCTCCTCTCCCCTCTCTCTCTCCTCTCTCCCTCCTCTCTCCCTCCTCTCCCTCCTCTCTCTCCTCTCTCTCTCCTCTCTCCCTCCTCTCTCTCCTCTCTCTCTCCTCTCTCCCTCCTCTCTCCCCTCTCTCCCTCCTCTCTCTCCCCTCTCTCCCCTCTCTCCCCCTCTCCCTCCTCTCTCCCTCCTCTCTCCCCTCTCTCTCTCTCCTCTCTCCCCCTCTCTCCCTCCTCTCCCCTCTCTCTCCCCTCACCCTCCTCTCTCCCCTCTCTCCCTCCTCTCTCTCCCCCCTCTCCCCTCTCTCTCCCCTCTCTCCCCCTCTCCCTCCTCTCTCCCCTCTCTCCCCCTCTCCCTCCTCTCCCCCTCTCTCCCCTCTCCCTCCTCTCCCCTCCCTCCCTCCTCTCCCCCTCTCTCTCGCCTCTCCCTCCCCTCCCTCCCTCCTCTCTCCCCTCTCTCTCCCCTCTCTCCCTCCTCTCCCCTCTCTCCCTCTCTCCCTCCTCTCTCCCCTCTCTCCTCCTCTCCCTCCTCTCTCCCCTCTCTCTCCCTCCTCTCCCCTCTCTCTCCCCTCTCTCCCTCCTCTCTCCCCCTCTCCCCCTCCTCTCCCTCCTCTCTCTCCTCTCTCCTCTCTCCCTCCTCTCTCCCTCCTCTCCCCTCTCTCTCTCCTCTCTCCCTCCTCCCTCCCTCCTCTCTCCCCTCTCTCTCCCCTCTCTCCCCCTCTCCCTCCTCTCTCCCCTCTCTATCTCTCCTCTCTCCCTCCTCTCCCCTCTCTCCCTCCTCTCTCCCCTCTCTTTCCCCTCTCTCCTCCTCTCTCCCTCCTCTCTCCCCTCTCTCTCCCCTCTCTCCCTCCTCTCCCCTCTCTCCCTCCTCTCTCCCCCTCTCTCCCTCCTCTCCCTCCTCTCTCTCCTCTCCCCTCTCTCCCTCCTCTCCCCTCTCTCTCCCTCCTCTCCCCTCTCTCTCTCCTCTCCCTCCTCTCTCCCCTCTCTCCTCTCCCCTCTCTCCCTCCTCTCCCCTCTCTCTCCCTCCTCTCCCCTCTCTCTCTCCTCTCCCTCCTCTCTCCCCTCTCTCCCTCCTCTCTCCCTCCTCTCTCCCCCTCTCTCTCCCCTCTCTCCCTCCTCTCTCCCCCTCTCTCTCCCCTCTCTCTCCCTCCTCTCTCCCTCCTCTCTCCCCCTCTCTCCCCCCTCTCTCTCCCTCCTCTCTGTCTGATGCAGACCACATGCTGAGAGCCTCTTGTACGACGGCGTTGGTTTTACATTCAGTCTGTTCACACTTCCAGACCTTCAGTGATGATCAAATGTGTCTGGAAACATTCCTGCACTGCTTCAAATGGAGGGACGTCTGGTTTTGTCCTGGTTTTGCAATGTCCACGTGTAGATTATGTGTATATATATGTTATCACTCAAGGAGAATACAGTGTAGTGTATAAGTGTATAAAATAAGGCGAGTACTCTTCAACGTAATATATTCACGGTCGATGTTGTCTTTGTGTTGGCCCCCGAGCCAAATGGAGACGTTTGCATAAAAAAAGAGAAAAACGTATCTTGCACTATGTGTATGCTGGAACAAAGAAGTAGCAATTACTATTTCAATGTAAAGAGGTATTGTCGTTATAAGTTAGTCTACTTCGATTGTGTTGTTAAGAGAGATTAAGGCGATTCTGTTGAAAAGGTCGAATGGCAAAAGGAGGGATGAAAAACATTTTTACAGTGGCTTTTTAAACAAATTGTAAAACCCCCTCGAACCTATATTTTAGATTTCCCGTGACACATTAATCAGCAGTGGCGGCAGTGTTGTCCGGCACTGCCTCAAAGTAATAATGTCAGTGTGTGTGACGATCTGAGAGAGAGAATATAAAAGCAGCGGACGCCAAAACAAGCCCATCGTGTCTATAGAAGCCGGGAGCATTAGCATAGCGGCTAGACAGGTCCACATTCAATCCCCCTTCAGAGGATCCGTCATGTGCACACGGCCGCCCCGCGACGCCCGCCTCGCAAGGACTGGCAAAAAAAATAATATTCAAAGTGATGGCGCTGCTCAATAAAGATATTTACCCTGCAGAGCTCGTGGCGCCGTAGCCTGTAATTGGGGTGTGACCTAAATATGTGACGCGCGGTGCTCTTGAGCGAGTCGGCAGCCTTATTGACCTACATATGAGGAACATCGCAGAGGCTTTGTCGCGATCAATACGAGCGCCGCCGCGTCCCCGTTCCAGGCCGATAACTCAGGTTTCTTTCCCCCCGTTACGATATCATCAGGCCGCTCGTAACTGCCAGATGTTCAAAAGTTGTCACAATGTGTAAAATGTCAAAGATAATGACTATATTTCATTTCCGATAGATGCGAGACCAGCTATTTTACTGTTATTTCAGCGATCGCTCGATTAGAACCAATGCACCCGTTATGTAATCTAATATTTTACACACAGAAAGGAAGAATTATGCAAGCGTCATAAATTGATTGACATTTTGCTGCCAGTTTCGACAGTTCACTCTGTAACGTGTGATTAAAAAGTCGTTTTACTCCCAATATTTTCAGCAATCGTACAAACTCATTTCTTTTTCTCAGAATCAGAAAGGGTCTATTGCCTTTGTCAATGAACAGAATTCACAAACTCGTCTTGGTGATTCGGTGAAACAATGAACAATGAACAAGTCAAAAGAGAAACAATTTAAAATGAGGTGTTTTACTCTATTTTCCTCGACGCGAAGACAAGTCTTTTGATGTCAGAGAAATCCAGCTCGCAGCCACCTTTCCCCACACTCTCCTCCCTCCGACACTTGAGTTACCGCATGCTCATTGTCCTCCAGGTGCGTAGGCCACACTATCATTCAAAAAAAGAAGAGGAGCAGCGCGTTTGAGATCGGCTTCAACAAACCTCTCAAGTTCAAGTTTGACCTACTTCAGCCGGCGCAGCGGACACCTGTTTTCTCACTAAACTCTTTCACGTTTCCCGCCTTGGGGAGTTTTTACAGCGAGACGAGCCTTCGCAAAAGAGGCCGCGAAGATGAGATATGAGATAACATCTAACACGTCTTTACGCAGATGGCAACTGACAACAAAACGCTGAGTGAGCGGCTAATGGGGCGGCGGCGGCGGCCTAGCGGAATGCTAATTTGGTTTTATGTGAGGTTTTTAATTCGTTTTGACAGAATTTGACAAAACAGGAAAAGCCTTTAATGGTTCGACTTTGCATGATGTCGCAGTTTATCACTATTGCTCAATAACTCGTGCTTAAATTAAAATGCGTCATTGCGTGGCCTGGAATGTTCCGCAGTATGGCATTCAAGTTGTATATCTTTGCAAAGGTGACGCCACAATATACCAAGTTACAGTTATAGTATAGGGTATTTTTTAATTGTGAAACTACATAATGATATAAACTTTTTCCCACATTGCACTTGCTAAGTAGCTAATCTTCCAGGCTAAACGTTTGCTAGCATCTCCACATCTAAACGTTGTATTTTTGTCTTGTCAAATGCAGTAGTAAAACTCTTTATTGGCTCAAACGTAATGAAATGAAAACAGTGCGATACAAAAGCTGCTGTGGAAATTCATTAGGCCAATTCCCCGCGGTTTTATAATTGATCCAGACAGATCCATCTCCTGTTGATGACAACCTCTTCCCCCGCAGCGAGGCCTCCGCCAGTGGGATTGATTTAGGACTTCCTCCCCGCTCCGCTCCTCGGCTCATCCGCACAGCCTTGGCAACAACAATAAACGCAGATCTGATGCTCCGCCGGCCCCCGGGGGTAAAGCCAGGGCCAGCTTTGCGTTACACGAGCCCTGTAATTAGCAGCTTCCTCTCGGCCCGTGACTGTCCGAACGCTCGGCGGAGACGGGCAGCGACACTCGGAGACGCCGGAGGAAGACACGCCGGTTTTACAGTGCGCGCTGGACTCTCAGGTTGTTAATTAAAGAGCTCCGAACTTGCGTTGTATTATGTATGACAATGAATGTGGATGGCTAATTGTGGATGCGGCACCTCCCGGGTCTAAGGTTAGCTCTGTGTTTGGTGTAAACGCTGTAAACATGGGTCACAAAGGCCGTTCATGTCAGCGGGAACAGACACATGTAACCTGCAGCTTTACATCTACGTTAAATGCACCTTTTGATATATTTTTCACTACATGTTTTCCGTGGGATCAAAGTGCTCTCATCACAAACCCTCTGTGTGGTAACTGTATTTATAGATATAAAGCTAGTGTATGCTTCTGCTTGTATCTTGCATAATTAAGTTAGTTCACATAGTTCTTTTCCCTTAAGTGAGCTTTTAACCTTGTTACAACAGTGTTTCCTCATCACTAGTTTACTCAGAATGTATTTTGATTGAGTTATTGATTGGAGTGCTCAGAAAGTTCCTGTATTCATCTACCCCGTATCCCCGCCCACATCGATGTACTTAGTTTTGCTATTATTTGAAAAAACAAGATTCTGAGTGATACGTGTAGGTTCTAAAATGTCACAAAAGCACTTTTCAAAAATATGAACATCTAAATGAAAATCTGTTGCTTGTTACAGTGAAATGTCACTATGAAGAACTTTACTTCTGCAGGTTTAAACAGGAAGTCAGTGGACTCATTTTTATTGCTAAGCTGTTTTAGAATACACACATCTTAATTTTTTTTTATCTATTTATGTAAAATAAAACAAAAATAACAAAACAAAAAGCATAATATGTCTTCAAATTTAGTCTAAGATACTTATTTATTTGTACCTATTTTGGCTGGATTCTGTTTAATCCTGATGTAGACTAGAACTGATGTAGCACAGTTCTAGTCCTGGTCTAGTCCTGGTCTAGTCCTGGTCTAGTCCTGGTCTAGTCCTGGTCTGGTCCTGGTCTAGTCCTGGTCTGGTCCTGGTCTAGTCCTGGTCTAGTCCTGGTCTAGTCCTGGTCTAGTCCTGGTCTGGTCCTGGTCTAGTCCTGGTCTAGTCCTGGTCTAGTCTTGGTCTAGTCCTGGTCTAGTCCTGGTCTAGTCTTGGTTTAGTTCTGGTCTAGTCCTGGTCTAGTCCTGGTCTAGTCCTGGTCTGGTCCTGGTCTAGTCCTGGTCTGGTCCTGGTCTGGTCCTGGTCTAGTCCTGGTCTAGTCTTGGTCTAGTCCTGGTCTGGTCCTGGTCTAGTCTTGGTCTAGTCCTGGTCTAGTCCTGGTCTAGTCTTGGTCTAGTCCTGGTCTGGTCCTGGTCTAGTCTTGGTCTAGTCCTGGTCTAGTCCTGGTCTAGTCCTGATCTAGTCCTGGTCTGGTCCTGGTCTAGTCTTGGTCTAGTCCTGGTCTAGTCTTGGTCTAGTCCTGGTCTGGTCCTGGTCTAGTCTTGGTTTAGTTCTGGTCTGGTCCTGGTCTAGTCTTGGTCTATTCCTGGTCTAATCCTGGTCTAGTCCTGGTCTAGTTCAAGTTTAGTTCAAGTTTAGTTCTGGATTTATCCCCAGTTCCCAGTTCCCAGCACCCATAATGACTTCTTTGCACTATCTCCACTTTATATTTTAATTTCATCGAAAATTGTCCTCCATTTGATTTCAATCTTCTAGTTTTATGTTCCCCTGCTGCAGATCTGAACCAAACATGTTTAATGTTTCATCTGTATCACAGTTGTAGTAATGCTGGAACTGTTTTTACGGCACTTATTCATATATTTATAGAGCTTGTAAAATATTAACCGGGAGGCCATTTATGTTGTACATGAACCTGTTCATCTAATTGGCAAAAACTCCCTCAGTCTTTTCCGTTCAGCTCTGATAGATCCTCTCTTTAACGTCTCTGTGTTGCTTTTGGGAATTCTTGTTATTGATTGCGTATGGATCATATAATGCAGTGTAGATCAATAACTGACTTAAGGCTTTTTTCTCATTTCTAAGCCACATGTAACGCTATTAGCAACAATACGCAGTCATTTGTTTGCAATGGACAGTAGCACGTCTCATTTGGTGTAATTGAAATTAATCAGCCAGTGTTGCTAATTGTTTCATTGCCTTTTCCGGCTCATCCCTCGCTCTCTCTCTCCCTTTTTCCCTCCACTCTTGCGTAACACATCCTCTCCCTCATGTAGGCGGCGCGATTGTTTACACGTGATTGTCCGGAGCCCATTCACCGTTCGGAAGTGGCTCGTTCCCTGAGCCGCAGCCAGCGTCCCGGGCAGGAAATTGAGAGCAGAGCGGCTGCCAGAGGGTGTGTGCGTTTGGGGTGTTTTGTGGACTTGGATTTTTGTGGATTTGTCCCCTGCCCGGCGCCATCAAGGGGCCCACGCACAGGAAGCTCCCCCCCCCCCCCCCCCCCCCCCCCCCCCCCCCCCCCGCCAAATACACACACACACACACACACACACACCCTCATGTCAGTCCCGTTCTCCTGCCTCGAGCTGCTGCACAGAAAAAACTTGGGAGAAGAACTTTTACTGTAAATGTATATATTTGAATAGATGTGTTCCAAAGTACAGTATGTTACGTTGGCATGTTAATTGGATCTTTTAATAGAAGTCGTTGTAGGAGTTGGAGTAAGAGTACTGATAAAAACGCAAACACTTTTAATTAGTATAATGAAGTAGTAGCTGTGCCAATCTATGTAAATAAAGATACTGCATTGTTTTACCTGACTTACTTTCTTATCCATGTATTTATTTATGTTTATCTATACATACAGTATATAATACCTGGGTCATTGGAATGACTTTAAGGACTTTAAGTTAATTGTACTTAAACATGTAGTATTAGTACCTCATTTCCTAAGACTACTTTCAAATAGGTTTGTCAAAAGTATCGACAATCAGATACTAATCGATACTAAAACTAGTATAGAAATGAGATTCATTTGAACCAGTATCGATACAATGAATAAATACCACATAAACAGGACATTCTTACATTTCCTTCGTAGTTTTAGAAGGATCTTGAGCTTCATCAGATGTATTTACAAAACCACACAAAGAAACTAAATTGTGTTGAAAATTACATGATATTGTCTAAAAAAAAAGTCATTATTGTCTTAAAATTAGCATTAGTATTGAACCTATTTCTATCCTTATTGTTAAAATCAAGATCGAAACGTTATTATTGGGACAACACTACTTTCAAATGCATTTTTTAACATTTATACTTTTTTTAAATCATATTTTTGTCTGCTTTAGTAATACCAGTACACCGTTTTATAGTGCCACAACACTCCACCTGTGACGAGCGGTGAAAGTGTTGCAGTGCTAATCCACAGCACTAATATGTTGATTAGAGCGGGCCGCCCTCCCTGTAATGAGCGTCCCTCTGTGTGCAAGGGCCGCTTATAAACGTCATGACCGGGGCCTGACCTCCCCCTCACTGTTCAATAATCACACAGACACGTCCCAGGACCCTCTGACCCTCTGTGGCATTAACCCTGTAAAGACCTCCACTCTCTTTATAGGTGCCCTCCCCTCTCATGCGCCGCCGCACAGCTTTCCCCTGCCTGTCCAGATCACTAGCACGACCGGCTAATCAGCTCTTAGCGGCGCCGGGATCAAGACTGCATGGAGGAGGTGAAATGAATCCCCGGGCATATTTCCTCAGCAACACCTTGGTTAATAATATCAGATCACAGTTGGTGATTCTTTTCATTTTAGCAGCAGAGCAGACTGGGGAAGTATGGTAATCTCCACACGCTGCTGTCGAACTGGCTGCATGTCAATCTCCCTTTGCCTTTGGATCGATGAGAAAACGGAGCGTCAGCAGCGAGCAGCCACCGAGTCGTTTGGTGCTGTGAAATCCTGGATTAAGTGCTGGACAAATTCTCACAAATATGTGCCATACTTAATTACAGATAATGAATATCCAGCTGTAACCAAAGTGATTGATTGGTTTTTGATTAATTTATTCTGTGTTATATCAAATGTAGGACTAATATTTACAAAGATGCCGTGTTGACTTCCAAAATCATTTATTATTTTGGAGTTTGAAAAAAAAGTCCATTTTAGGTCCATTGCCCTGTGTTGTGAGATTGTATGAGTCTGTTAGCCAAAATGCCATCATAGCTTTCATTTCCAGCATTCAAACAAATATCAAAATAGCCACATTAAGGCATCAGTGTTGAGCAAACGAGCCGGCACTGGAGACACACTTGACCTCTCTTTTAAGGTGCAGCACATTACACCGGCCCAACAGGAAGTGTGGGATGCAAATTAGAGGGAGATCGATGCCTGAGGGGAGAGAAGAGAGAAAGGAAATGGTAAAATGTGATGACAAAGCACTGCAAACTGAGAGAAGAGAGGACTATCTGATTGATGGTCCACTTGGTTATCCATACGTCTCGAGCTAATGGGAAATAAGTTAGCGATGCACTGGTCTGAGACGAGGCGCTCAGGGAGAGTTTGCTCATTGAACTCAGCCACAAGGAGTTTGTTTTAATGTGATTAGTGCTGTTCTGAGCCGGGGGACGGAGACGCACGGCACTTGTGAAGCCTCCTCGACAACGGGACCAGGTGGTATTAGAACAAGCATGTTTAGAAGTAAGGTTCAAATTCTAGGATTGATTAATGACAAGGGATTACACAGCTATAATCCACAGATGTTTCACTTATAAGTATGTCTGTATGTTTGAATGATGCCGCTTTTATTACAGTGAAAATAAAATGTCACCTTAGTTCATTGATGCTTGCTGTGCATAGATGTTTTACTCAGTTTTTGTTTCATGTGGATAATGTACAGAGATATTATACATAACTAGGTCAAAACATAAGCATTTTGTCTGATGAATTCCCACAAATTTGACCAAATAATCTACCGCTCTGTTTTAAACCATGGGCTGTTTAGAATGTTGTGATGTCGAATTTTTTGTTAGTAGTAGTTTTGTTATAAAAATGCCTTTCTGTCTGAGTAAAATACATACATTTTATAGGTGACCTTCTAGTCTTTATGGCCAAACCTCATGTGGACAGACCCCCACTGACATGCTTTATTTCATACACACAATAACGTGTTCAGATGTAAGAACTCTAATGTGATAGAAGTCCTAATACAATATCGATTTGGCCTATTACATACAATTTGATCCCGTAAAGTACGATATATTTAATCATAAGCTGCTGCTCAGAGCTGAAAGACGTCCTCAGTAATTGGTGCATTGAGTGAATTTCCCAGTGGGCTTTGGGCGTAATTGACCAGTTCACCGCAGCCGAGCATTGATAACCAAACAGGGCCAGCGCGGGCTCAGCTGGTTGTTAAGGTGCAGCAGTGTGTATTAATGGGGCTTTGGAGTGCTCCTGAGCTGTGCAGACTCCTTATCCTCATCACTGTTGTGTAAAGAGAGGAGGTCTAATCCTATCTGGCCAACAAATCCTCCTCTGGGGCCCGGGCGGTGAGGAGACAGCCGAGCGCTGAGCTGGTTCCTGTGTGTCTCCTGTACACACTCGGCACAGTCACAGGTGAGCGCCTCGGTTTACACGCAACAAAGGGAGGGCGCGGAGAAGAGTTTCCTGGTCATGATCGCAGTTGTTCTAGAAAGAGTTTATCAGTCACAGCAGATGGAAGTAAGGAAATGAACGATGGGTTTTAATGTCAGCTTGTAGGAGCCATTGTGATGTCCTGCCACAAAACATTTACAATGAGCTTCAAAGTATGTAAAGGACTATTTCAAAGTCCAAAGTTCCCCTGAAGTTATTCTAAATTCCCTGGTTAAAGAAAGGCTAGTAAATGAAAGTAATCGAACACTAAATATCTCACAAATTAGGTCCACAAACTTAAAGTGCCTATGTCAGGTTTTTACGATTTGCAAATTTTGACATTATTTGGTGTATTTATACCTGTTGTACAGATAATGTATTGTTTTACACCATTCGAGTTGGTATTTGTGGAGAAAAGTCAAAAAATCTGTAGAAAAAGACAGGAAGTGACATCACACTAGGACCACTCACTCAAGTCAAAGTTTATGCATAATTTACACAAAGAAACACGTTTTTTTACCCTCTAAACATTAATTCAACAAAATTTAGTTGCTCTCATTTATATATGAGTTTATGAGTTTTTGCCCAGTGTTTGCTGGGTAATTTCCTAGTGTGATGACATCAATCCTGAACAGGAAGTGCAATTATAAGCCTCCAAAATGTGCTATTTTGTGATAACATTTTTATGATTCTTAGCCAAATTATATGATCATATGTATAATCACTGACAATTGTATAGATGTATTTTTCTAGTTTATTTATGCTAGCAGGATCATAAAATGTTTTACAATCCATTGGTTTTACTGGTTAATGTCCACAAACTCGTCACATTAAAGTTTTGGTTTATTGTAATTTCAACTGGCAACCATCAAGCCTTTAATAATTGAATGTCACTGCGTTTTGAAGTTAAGAAGACAAAAAACTGACAGAGAATACATAGAACTTTGTGGCAGTTGTTATTTCACATGGATAGCCCCAGGAATACAGAGATAAGACCATAAACCAGGTCAAAACGTTCCTTATAAACTGTTGTGACGTCCTGTGAACACAAACACATCCTTTGTACTGTATAAAGTTGGAGATAACGTCTGTCAATGCTTTGGCTCTAAAACTGCTGGGATTATTGCTGAGCGGTCTGAGAAAAACTTGACCAAAGGAAAACAGTCACCTCCCCTCGCATCGCACTCCCCGACCACAGAGAACAGCTCTTTTATTGTTGCCGTGCCTCTTGCCTCTGCTCCCCCCTCTGCCATATACAGCTACATTATCCCTCAACGACAAGCACTCTGTTATTTTGAGCCATCCAGCCGCCATCATGAGACTGTGCATGAAAACAGACACAAATGATAGTCTGCCATGTCAGATACACAAATCACTCACTAGAAATAAGCACTCTGTGTCCATGTGTTGAGTCTAAATTGTCCCCACATTTAACAAATAGAAGGTGAAATTTGATGGAAAATCGCAGGCTGTAATGCGGGGACTGTGTATTCAGCTGGTTCCTCTTTTTAAAGGTGACTCATGGACTTGGAGCATGATTTCTTTGGTAGCAGATGTTCCTGGTTACTTCAAATAGCCGAGCTCAAATAGAGCATGTAACTGTATAATCCACCGTTTATTAATAAAAGTTGTTACATTTCTGTACTGATGGTCCTGTTGACTTTTAGATAAGATAAGATAAGATAAGATATGCCTTTATTGTCCACACATGGGGAAATTTTGGTGTTACAACGCAGTAGATACAGGGGGAAGGACAGATAACTTATAGGACGTTTAAAAAAACACTCTTAATAGAAGAACTCTTATAAACAAAACAAAAACTCTTATCAACAAAACTTCTGAAAACAGGTACTCTCATATCTTAATAGGGAATGGAGGGAAGAAAATAAAATAAATAAAATAAATAAAATAAATAAAATAAATAAAATAAATAAAATAAATAAAATAAATAAAATAAATAAAATAAATAAAATAAATAAAATAAATAAAATAAATAAAATAAATAAAATAAATAAAATAAATAAAATAAATAAAATAAATAAAATAATAATAATAAAAATAGCTGGCATAAGACAAATAATAATAATAATAATAATGGTAAAGTAAACACTCTTATTACATCAGTTATATGCACATGAATATGACATTAATTGTGTGTGAGTACGACAGTAATTTTTTGAAAGGGCTTCTTCAGTGTGAAGCTTGACCCAAAGTTATGTGTATGCCTTTCTGGAGCTAGCATCATGTCAGTTTACTTACAGTGAGAATGCTACACAATGTTTTAGCTGGAAAAAGAACCAAGAGACAGTGTCAGCGTCGGAGGGAACGCCCACTTACAGACCTCCTTGGGGAAGCAATCCACTCATTTTAATGTAGAACAGCAGCTCTATCACCCACTGTTCAACAACTACAAGAGCAAACGTCAAGTTGAGGAGTTATATCGTGCCAAATACAAACACAAAGACAAGGAGAAGCATTAAATGGTCAAACAGCCCAAATTTGTACAGTTCATCAAGAATGCTGCGGGCTAAATGCTATGGTGATGCCAGCGCCGTCTGCTGTATTTTAGATCAATAATGTTCAATACAGATGGAGGGGCAACTGCAAATACTGACCCTTGTATTATAGTGAGTTCTATGGTTCAGTCACTAATGGAAATGATCTGGTTAAAAATGTGTCAATCACTTTATGGCAAAGTACAATGCAATCAATAGGAAAATATGGGAGTATGACATCTCTACATTCTAGACTCTGAAAGCAATCAATGGGTTTCAGAATGTTAAAAATGAGCATTGTTACCGTAGCAATTAACAATTTTAACAATATATAACAATATATTCATTGTAAATCACAATATTCTTCTAAAATGGGTAGTAATAGAAACAGCTGCATTGTCTTCATATTCAAAAAACTGATTCTGTGACTTCATAGTGACGTTTCACCCCAACAAGCAGTGGATTGTCATCTACATGTTTTTATTTTTGACATTTTAGAACTTTACATGTATTTTCAAATAATCATGTTTGGGTCGTTCAACCCAATACATGTTATCCAAATTCAGATTTACTGTTGGATTTGAATCAGCCAATCACAGCGCAGCATTCAGTCACATGCCATCAGCCACGCTGATCATTCCTTCACGTCTTCATACATTTGCATTTCTATCGTTGACCTGATTTCAGTGCGATTAGCTGCTTTCTTCTTCCCCAGTCGATCTATCTCAGCTTCACAGAGCACATAAATTGCGGCTAAGAGGTTAGACAAATAAAGTGGTGTGGGAATCAGCCATTTTAATCCTTTTTGTCATTATCAGGATGGGCCCACTACCAGACTTTGTCAATGCCGTTTCAGTGAATTCTTTGGTTAATGGGTAAGCAACACACGGGAGCCCGTCATTCAGGCCCTAAACTTCATTAGAGTTTGGGGTTACGCTTAACAACAGTGGCCAGGCCCAGTCGCTGGTACAGTTTAATCTCTGGGCGGTTAAACAACAGTAGACCATCCGACTCCTGCAAAACGAACAGAGAATATGACTTCCTGTGCCCCGTCTCGGTCGCTGTGCTAGACTGATGAGTCAGGGAACATTACTCACGCAACAAAAATAAATAAATGAAGGAATAAATAGACGAAAAACAGACAAAATCGATTGAAAATATGGCAAAGAAACTGAAGGAAACCGTAAAAACACTAAATAACACTAAATATCCGCACAATTTTAATCTCACAAATTATGTCCACAAACTTAAAGTGCCTATGACAGGTTTTTACGATTTGCAAATTTTGACATTATTTGGTGTATTTATACCTGCTGTACAGATAAATTATTGTTTTACACCAATCGAGTTGGTAATTGCGGAGAAAAGTCGAAAATTCAGTTGTAAATGACAGGAAGTGACATCACAATCACTCCAGTCAAAGTTTATGCATAATTTACACAAAGAAACACATTTTTTGACCCTCTAAAACATTAACTTAACAAATTTAAGTCGCTCTCATATATATAAAAAAAACTCATCGTCGGTGTTTAACGGAGCAGGATTAGCCGGGAAATACAGTTGTTGTCGAGATATACACCAAAGCAAACCGCAAAAACAAAAGTGGAAAAACATTGCGTGTTTCTTCAAAAGGACCACTGGAAAGGCAATGTGGCAAACGGAGAAAAACAGAGCCAGTGGAAAGGATACTAATCTAGACCTAATCCCCGCAGCATCTGTCACCAATGCATTAATCAGACAGAAGGGAAACATGTTATTGGGACCGTCCCTCTCTTATCTGCCGCCCTGGTGATGAATTCTGCACCGGACATAGGTCACCGGTGTCGCAGCTTGGCCCCCTTTTTTTTTGACAAACAGCTTGCAAATGCTTTCAGAGCACGACAGAAGAGTGGACATTTTCACGGATTAAAGTTGCCGAGATCTGGTTAGCGACTCGCACAAATGAAGAGCTAAATGTAAAAGTGGATTTCTGAAATTCTGAAAATTAATGTTAAAGGTTTATGTGTTTATAATCCCGGTGTTAGACTTGTGCTTCAATTTGCAAAGTGTGCAGACAGAGCGCTGCGTTTAGATTTAAGTGTGGTCTCGAACGAAAAATGGATGATCTCGGCAAATATTAGTGAGGGATTTTCGTGTGATCCCGTAACAGCATCTGGATTAAGGAAGGTTTAAGACAGAAAGGCAAATAACATGTTTGGTTTGGAATATTGGGCTTGTTTCTATGAAGTAATGCACCGTTTTTGCATTTTGAAGCTAAATAATAGAATCTGTTACTTCACATAAAAAAGACAAGGCCGCTGCCTTGTTGAGGGTCTGTGTTCGTAATTTGATTAACGTTTATTAAATATTGGTGCCTTGAGACCAGACGCTTTGTCACCAAACACATCCTCGTCAATACAGTTTATTCAGGCTGACTGGCTGTGGACTGACATGGAGCATTGTTTAAAAGATTAACAACACGTGACGGTGTTTTGCCATTTTTATTACCATCAGCCACCCGCTGTCCAGCACCAGTGAAAGAGGCTCATGTTCAGCTTTGCCACGCAACAAAAGGTGCTGTGTCTTATTTTTAACTTGACTAAAAAACAAGAAAAACAGAACTAGTTTAAACGGTTTGTTGCAGCGTTTAACCAGTTTAAAAAGAACATTTAGATCTAAACCTCTTTTACAAGAGCGACCTGGGCCAAGTGGTAAACTTGCAGCACACAGTTTAAGAAAGGAGTGTCCAAACTAAGGCCCGGGGGCCCAATGCGGCCCCCCAGAACATTTGTTTTGGCCCTCAAGCCTCTTGCTAAATTTGCCCAAACAACAAAAAGTTGCACTTTTTACTATAAAATTGGGAATAATTCAGATAAGATGAGATAAGATATGCCTTTATTTGTCCACACAATGGGGAAATGTCGGTGTTGCAACGCAAGTAGATACAGGAGTAAAAGAAAATCAAACATAATTCAAACATATTGGTGTTATACCAAATTAATATTAACTTAAGTCTTATTAAAGGTGTGAAGATGCATCGAAACTATGTCAAATGCAAAATGTTGAATGTTTCACTTCCTTGTCATGTTGTGTGTGGCCCTCTGCTCTGAAGAAAGGCCACGCCCGGTTTAAGACATGAAGCTACATTTAAAAGCACAGAAAATGTTTGTTTTTCAAAATAGAGTGAAAACCCTTCAACAAACCAGCTCACACTCAGTTCAGACTGGAGCATGCCAACAGCGTCCTGTTTTTTGAAGAATTAAATGCTCTATAACTAGATGCAGAACGCACTCAGTGGTCTCATTTTGACCCTAAGAATCTGTTTTACTGGTGCAAATAAAAACTACATGTAAAATACACATATTAACTCCTGCCCACAATCATTGCTGTAGGTTAATTGCTTTTCTATTATCATTAGAAATAGAAAAAAAAATCTTGAAAAATATCTTGATATATTCAGAATGTCGATACATGAAACCATCCCCGACATCGATACCGATACTAGCCTCTACATATGGCACCTCCCGACGCTAAACGTACCAGGCTTCTCTGTGATGCGATGTTAGCACAGCAGCCATGGAATCCTTTGTAATCTCATCATACATCACTATTACCACAGCGTTCAGCCCCGCTCTGCTCTGATTGGCCGCTTGTGTTTGTAATCTATAACACAAAGGATAAGACAAGGTATTTACCATCTTGATTAACTGACAGTGGCTGGCTGTTTGTTTGCATTTATCACGGCGCGCACTGGATTTGAGACAAAAACTAATCTGTTTCATCACAATAAACACATTGATTATGCAATAAGGTATAATTAGGATAATGATTTCGGCCGCTCACATGACGGGCAGCGGCTGCAGAAGAAGGAACAAATGTCCCTTTCAATGCCTGCCACTTTATCTTCATCTCTGCTCATCTATATTAGTCTCATTCGAACAGATCCATCTCATAAAACAGAATGGCTCAATACAATACACACTTTCTTTTTGCTTTGATAACCAGTATTTCATTCATACTGGGAGCTCCCGGTGATATTATTATTATGCAGTATCGACTGAGCGGTGTGATGAGCAGCGCACAATCGTCTGCCTCATATTTGAGTCTTTGTACATTTGGTGAATGTCTGTCGCTGCTCTTTCTATTGAACTGCGCTTACTGAAAATATTTTTTTTGCAATATTCCACCTGAAGAAAACCAGTTCCAAAAGTAGATTCACATCCAGTTTATTGCTTTGGAGCACCAAGTTTAGCATTTACAATATACACTAAACTTGGAGATCAACCAGACTGTCCGTCATAAGTCATATTATTTCAATAAATCTTGAAGCTGTTTTGCATTTGACCTATAGAATTAAAGTGAAAGGTTATGTATGTGTTGCACCAAAGGGCATTTGTGCATGTACCAGTAGTTGTTACTATGGCTGCGCATTAAATCACAATCGAATCGAAAGCTCACTTTGAGTTGTTGCAATTACCAAATGGCGAAGGCTGCTATTATTCTGGTAATAGATTGTTCTCTGCAAGGAACAAAATATCCTGACACGACTTTTAATGGAAAGATCTTGTTGTACCTGTGGTTTAGATTTCTACAAACATGTGCTGAAACTCACTGGAATTATTTTTCTAAATCATTCAGGTGTAATTTTTACTTAATAATTAGAACCAACAAAGCGCGAGGGAGGTCACAATGTCACATTTTAGTGTTACAAGAAACATCTCAATGATTATTCATGATTGTGACACCAAACAATAGCAAAACACTTCATTTAATCTCATTTAAGTTGTCAAACGGATCACAATTCTAATATAGTACGTGACCATCTTTATGAAATCAAACTTTTTTAATGATAAAGTAAAGTTAATCACTTAATAATACACTAAAAATAGTATGTACATTATCAAAAACAGCCAGATCAAGACCTGTTTAGAGTAGATTAAATTGAAATATTGTAATTTTTGCTGTGACCTGAATAATCACTTAACCGTATAACCCTGACATCAATAGTGTAATATCCAAAATCAAGCTGGATGTCATTATCGTACATGAAGCTGGTTTGAATGTGATTTGTTTGCTCTGCGTCCTCAACAACCTCCAGTGTAATTCTATACATACACTTCTGTGCCTTGGCGTCCCCGTTCATCGCACCTCGACGACCTTCACTCGCGTTCACAAATATTGCTCATTACGTGGGGGTTTATTGGCTCCATACGGCCACTGACCCTCCGCCCGCCTCCCGCCTCATGTCTCCCCTCATCTCTTACCCTTCTCTCAGCCTAGTTACTACTGGGGCTGTAAATTACACTCCTCCCGCTCGGGATTAGGCCGTAGAGGGGCTGTCGTCACGCGGCGCTGCAGTCAGATGATTGTCTCTGCATGTACTTCAACACTTTACTGTCCTTCCCCCTGTTTCTCTGGCACATCAATCAAACCCAATTTCCAGTTTTGATGCGTGCAGAGACAGAGAGGAACATGCGACACTTCGGATCGAATCAATCAGGTGCATCAGGTTGCTTTAAAACAACAGACGTATATTTTAATGAGCGGCAAAAGAAAACATTTGTTCTTCCTATCACTGAATGTATTATACCTTCATCGTTTCTATTTTTATCAGATACTGTGTCAATATTTAAAGTGTCTGTTGCTATTATGTGTGCAGCTAAGCATTATTTTAGGAGTGGATTAGTCAGTGATTAATGTTTTGATTAGTCGGCCAGTAAAACGAGTATTTCTTATTTGTATTGTACATCTTTCAACCAAATAAAGGTTGATATTTGGTGACTGAAGGCTTTTAGATAGAGAATATTTACATATTAAGTGTATTATTCGTGACATTCAGAAATAAACTATTCTTTTTTTGACGTTTAGATTTAATAATTCCCCTATCTTTGCCATAAAAGGTCTTTTCACATGTGTTTTATTGACCGATTAGTCCAGAT
The DNA here is from genome assembly GCF_026437365.1 of Eucyclogobius newberryi. NCBI lineage: Eukaryota > Metazoa > Chordata > Actinopteri > Gobiiformes > Gobiidae > Eucyclogobius > Eucyclogobius newberryi. Next base: position 19,137,818 of record NW_027315812.1, read on the forward strand.
ATCGCTAAAAAAATATGATTACGATTATTTGTAATAGTCACAATTGGTTGATTTATTGTTACAGCCCTTCTCCAAAATCATTATTTGACTTCCAGTTCACAATACATTTACGGTGGAGTAATGAGAAGATAAAAGGCTGCGTTGTTTACCCAGCATCGTAGAACTATTCTCTCAGTCATGTAACAATAGTAATGATTTAACAGATTCTCGCTAAAAACACGGTGGTCTCACATGCATCACGTATCAGCATTTGGGGAATTTAAATTGTCCACTTGCCATGGTCAATATTGGCCGTGCATGTTGTGATGTTGGGGGTGAGAGGAGCCCGTGAGTCCTAATATAGTCCATGACCTCAGCGACGTCCTCTCCTCAGCTCCTACTATAGACGGGCTGTGCACACATGGACCCGTGCTCAAGGCGCCCGATAGAAATAGAATTGCTGCAGGGATTTCTCCAGCAAATGACCTGGAAAACATTGCCTGCTTGAATTGTGGGGGTAATATGTGTATCTCCTGCATGTCTTAGCACTGATCTCTAATTGCACTGGACAACAAAGTCCACTTTCACTGTGCGAGGCTCGGCTAATACAGTCTGATCCTTCTTTACAGTCAAGATGAGAAATGCATTGTGTACAAGTGTGTCAAGACTTTTCACAATGGAATCGTTGACTATTTTAGAAGCAAAAATTAAGTGTTTTTCAGTTCAGTTTGTACGCTTTAATGCACAGTGCTTCATTCTGGCTGTTTACATCATAATACATATACTTTTGTGTTTAGATTTAGCTTGATTTCACAAAACTGGTCATAAAACTATTGGAAAAGCAGTGTATTAGAATGAAAGAAAATAAAGGATTTCACTTTGGCTTTGTTATGTGTCAATAGTCGTGAATAATTGTTATATCGGGATGTTTCTTCTCACATCTCTAAAATCCAATATTGTGACGATAACAACTAAATTTCTGTTTTGAAGATATTTGAAATTTAAGCAAATATTATGTCTAAAAATATTGGTTAAAAAAACACAAAGATAAACATAAATCAAAGTGAGATTAGTTCATTACAGTGGTTAAATTCAGTCTTTAGCTTATAAATGTCTTATTGTGTAATGTAGTCTGATTATCATTAGTCGCTATTACAAAATGAACATAAAATCTGATTTATTTTTGTCCACACCACCCGTACAGTCAAGAATGCAACGTTGAATATATTTTTAAGGAATATATAAGGAAGAAAGTTGGCGCGTCTCCAACTGGCATTCCTTTCCCCGCCTCTGCAAACCACTGCCAAAACATTTAAGAAATAATTATGGGTAACTTTTATGAATCCGCTTGGCTGTGCATGTGTTGCGTCGGAGGCGGCGTGTGAGGTCTTTGTGCCGGGCCAGTGCGGGGACCTGCTTCAGTGATTAATGGGGTCCCTGCGAGGCGCCGCACACAAGCGCGGGCCAGACTGCAGCACTGCCAGGCTTGTCCTTCACATGAGAACAAGAGGAAGGCGGGAAGGAGGGCGAGGGCGGGAGGGCGGGAGGGCGGGGGAGGGTCAGAGGGGGAATGTGGTCGGGCTGTCCGCTCTGTAACCATCCCCACTTTCACTCATTTCAACACAAAGTCCCATGACATGCCAAATGTACTTAAAACATGCAGGAGGAATAACAGTGCTCATCTGGACTGCAATTCACAATCAAATTTTAGACAAATGAGAATAGATTAAATGGGTTCTTTTTGCTGCTAGAATGCTCATGCTTTTATCATTTTACCTTCTTGTAACTATATTGTAACCTAAATAATCCTTTCCATTGACGCATCGAATAATCTTGACCTATATAATAATCCTGTATGAAAATAAAGAATACTTCTACTTTACTTAATGCTGTATTGAAGTTGTATATTATTGATCAACTTGATTTTAGACGAATGAGAATAGATTAAATGGGAATTACTTCTTTTTGCTTCTAAAATGCTCATGTTTTTTTGTCATTTTAGCTTCTTGTGACTATATTGTAACCTAAATAATAATTTCCATTGATGCACCGAATAATCTTGGACTATATAAAAATCCTGTATGAAAATAAAGAATACTTCTACTTTACTTAATGCTGTATTGAAGTTATATATTATTGATAATTTTATAAACAGTGAATTTAATTGTATACAGTACAAAGTGATAGTACAAAGTCACATGACATTTGACACAGTGACATGAGTGAATAAGATGGAGTTTTACATTTGAAGACACTTTTTACTACTTTGTTGCGTCCGATCTGATACTTGACAGTTTTGAGACCAGTGCAACTCTTTTCCCCTTTCAGTCATCCAACCAAAGCACAGACGTGTTATTAGTCAACCGAGATGTTCATCATTCAGCTGCAGCCCTGCGAACTCGATGCAATGATACCATTTGATCTGACATTATGTACTGTTCTCAAACTGTGGTACACGGGCTCCTTTCTCTGCATATCAAATATTTGCTGAAGATAAAGTCAATAATCCACATGTTTGTCCTCTTATGAATTTGTCATTGCTAAACACTAGAAAAGTACTTGTTCAGTCCTATGTTGGACCTCTTTTAGCCTCTGTTTATTCACTTATTGTCCTGTTTTAGACCCGTTTTAGATCCGGTGCAACGTGATATTTTTTTAGTTGTTGTACTTGGTGTGAAAAGTTTGAGAATCACTGTACGAGATACTTGTTATGACTTTTACAACTTGACCTATGTAGTGATAATTACTGCTGTAAGGTGAACTACGCAACTTTTCTGGTGAAAGGTCCGCCCCCTGCTTGTCTCCATGGAGATGCTGCTTTTTCTGGAATGTTCCAAATTGCATTCAACCTCTTTTTCCATGTAGACAAGCAGTTGACGCCATCGGGCACCGAGATACTGTAACTGTCCACAAAATGCTTGATAGATTTGATAGATACGTTAAATGCCTATAAAACTGCGGCAAAGGAGTGACATAACCATGAAGACAAGCAGGTGGCGGACCCTGCACCAGCAACATATTCAGCAATACTAACACCAAAAAACTCACAATATTCGCAGAAACATTGACTAAACCTGTGCTTGTGTAACATTCTGACAAAGCCTTTACTCCCTGTCCTCAGTTGAACTCTGTGTTTTGTGTACAGGGAGCGTCAGATAAAACCTGGCGCTCTGTCCACAGATTAGTGAAGTGTATATGCACAACACTCTGCAGCTTTGAAGCCCAAACTGTGGCGGAAGGTAGAGAGCCTGCTGTGCGGCCCCAGCCCCCTCCTCGAGTCCCTGCCGCCGACGTCGTGGCCCCTGTTCGCGGTGTTAAACAGGACTTTTAAAGGGGGTTCTTGTGGAAGCAGATGTGTGGTGCCACATTCAGAGGCCACTCTAACTCTTGGGCTTTTACTTTGGGGGTTTTGTGTGTTTGCAAATTGACATGAGAAAATGTCAGTTTGTGAAATGAGGGTGATTGTGTGCAAAGCTTGGCCAGCACAGCATGTTTTTGTAATAGTCAAATCTCTTAAAGGTACAGTCGCTACGTGATGTTCTATTTGTTCTGGGCAGAGCAGCATTATCTCTGCTTTGTTAAACAGAGCGTGTCAGAATATACTTCCTGCTCTTCAGGCAGTTGGTGAGGCAAGCCATCTAATTCACAAACTATATAATTTCCAATATATTTTTCTTTTTGTGTGTAATTTTCTTTCTTTTTTTTTCAGTTTAAAAAAATAAATGAAACGTAGAACAGATAAATGCAAAAAAGAACATAAGACAACCACAGAGAGCAGGAAAACCAAAGGAAAATAAGGCACATTATAATTTGTGGTCCCATTTGGTCCAAAGTCGTTCATATTTTTCCCGTTTTGAATTAAGTCAGAATGTGATCCTTTCAATTATTTGAATTTCAGTCTCAATGTCAGTCCAGTCCTTGAGTCTCAACCACAGTGTCTCCTGCAGCCAACACTTCCCCGTGCAGAGTGTGCACTTTGACATGGCATCATATTTGCATCTGTTTTTGTGCTTCTCCATTGAGTTATAGTGAGTTATATATATACTTTCCCATTCTTCCTCCGTCAAAACAAAATGACCTGTTCTTTCTCACTTATTTTTTTTTTTTATATATATTTAGTAGACTGACTGTCATAAAGTTTAGATATTTGATATGCCTCAATAAATATTTCCCGTCAGAGTGTTATAGTGGTCAGCATTGCTTTAATTTCTTGGTCGTAGTAACTCCTGATTTGTAAGTACCAATAAAAGTCCTGCCGAGTCTGAGGATTCAGTCAATATATCAAAGCTTTTCATTTGATTTTCTTTTACAATCTGGTCAAAAATCTTTACACCTTTTGTTATCCAGACCTTAAATCTCTGGTCGGGGCCATTTGGAGAATGAATGTGTATTTCTCTCTGTGCCCTGTTTTCACCCTGTCATTATCAAGGCTTGGGACTGGCACAAAGACACTTGAACTCACCTTAAAGTCTGAAAATATTAGTGTCAGCTTTTTGTGCTCAACTTTTCTGGTGGAGGGTTCTGGAATGTTCCACAATTTGACATTAAACGTACATATCCTGCACTTATTTAAAGGCACAGTACATTACTGTTTGGCAATACAAACTGTTGCTGTTGTTTTTTTCATTATAGATCATTTTATTGCACAAAAAAATATAATAATGCTTGTCTTTACTATGAGCAAGTTTGCATCTCCACAAACCTGACTTTTACTTGGCCTGGAGGAGACTTTTGCTTGTTTCTATGGAAATATTGTTTCTTTAGTTCAAATATTCCACAGTATGGCATAAAACTTCATGTTCAGAGGTTTTAACATGGAATTATGCCAGTGACTTTCCACCTCCAGGAAGGTACGTTCTCTTCTGCCTTTAAGTTATTGCTACCAAAAACGCCTCCACCAGAAACGTTGATCGCAGCAGCCAGATCAACATTCAATTAACACCACCTTTTTAAACGTGTGACCGTGTGATTGACCACGAGACTAAAGCAGATGGAATCAGTGTATAAATAACTGCCCTCTCGCCTTCTGACAAGCAGAGGCAACTCATAAGACACACAATTTGACAATCATCTCAAAAGGCTATCAAGAGGTCTCCGCCCGGTCCCACCCAGCCTATCGTGGCCTCTATTAGCCACTATTAGCCACTATTAGCTCTGAGTCCATGTGCTCTTATTTGGTTAACCCGCGTCACTCTCAGGGTGGCTGTCATTATCTCCTCTCTCCCAGGGTTTTCTAATTGGGCCTCACTGTTGTCGGGCCTGGCACCTGCAGTTGGCCTTAGTGTCACTGTAGCCGTGGTAACAGCAGCTCCTCCCCCCCCTCTCCCCCCCCCCCCCCCCCCCCCCCCCCCCCCCCCTGCCGGTCTCTCTGTTTGGCCGCTGCGTATTGTCCCACTTCCCCTCGGTGAAAAATGCCACTCATTATGGCTGTTATGTCGCCGGCCTCTGAGATTTAGTTACGTGAAAGTACTGTTGCTTTGATTGACGGTTTGCTCTCATGACTGGAGCTGATATTTACATAAACAAGCCGACTGCATTACATAAGCCGAATAAGTTAATTTGATGCTTTGACATGGTTCACACAGACCGGCTCTTGTCTCGCAGCCCGACTTCAATGGGGCGTTTGTTAATGTTGTAGTCTACGTTAATTTACATTCATTTGGAACAGGAAGACGCACATTCACAGCTTTTTGAAAAGACACCGAGCACTCCGTATTGAGTTTATTAGCCTCGACCAAAGCAAAAGTGTCCTGTTATGGTGGTGTTGTTAGCAAGAGGGCAAAAACAACAGCGATTACAACAGTATATTCACTCTTATTTGCTATTAGGGAAATTAGGACTGTGTTGCCTTTGTGGGTTGGATCCACAGGTTGACCATAATAACGTGATATTATGTTAGTAGTACATATGCAGTTGCCAGGAGTAACCAAGTGGAAGCCCAAACTGTACATTAAACCCACATTTAGGAGAACAATGAAACGCTTCTGTGTTTCTATTTTTGGTGTTGAGCCTGGATTTGAATCGATGTTCAAGCATGATACAATTTAAGAACAAAGAATGGATATTGATGAATTATGAAAAGAATGACACATGCTAATTCATCTTAAAATATTTATCTTTTAGTTTGTGAGATTAGTTGTTGACATGTCATGAAAAAACAAGAAGAGAAAAGATTATGTTTGTTTCTTCCAAGTCATTTTTTGACTATGTACAGTAACTCTTGTGACTGCGTTTGCAATATTATTATTTCTACATGATTAATACAATGGATTAATGTTAGTGAATAAATTACTTTAACATAGATTTAATTCCAATACAATGGATTTACATTTGACCATGGAAGCACGGTGGCAGAGTGGTTAGCACTAAACCTCTCTGTGTCTGGAGATGGTCCCTGGGCGACCTCTGTTCATGAGGAGATGCATCAGTGGCATTGAAGGATGGGTCAAATGCAGAGGAAAATAAAGTGCACTTTAACTTTGAATTGATAAACTGATATTTATTCAGCTTTATTTTTCACTACACTTGACACATTTCCTTCCTCATTAAGTGGAATGTAACACAAAAAACAACCTGTAATACAAACCTGTAATATGTAACTACATGGTGGTTTGGTTAGCGGCTCATGTATATGTTATGGTGACATATATTTGAAAAAGCTGGTACATTCACGCTTACTTAGATTAGTACAACCAGGCATTTAGATGTCCTACAATGATAAGAATAAAGACATCTGGCTCGTCTTTAGTACGTAACTTCTCTGTGTGACGACTAACTCTTATCTATGATCAGTTTTCCACCAGTTGTAGGCAGAGTCTTGTTTCCTCTCATATCAGCGTTTGTTGACGCCATAATACATTGTACACTTTGAGCTTGTGAAGCAGACAGTAACGACACAAAGGAGGAAGTGCCTGTTCTGGGAGGGGAAACGTGGCTGCATGTGATTTCCGTCTGCTCGTGTCGGTGAGAGCGTGACGTCGGGCCGGGACGTCCATGACATTAGAAGGAGTGGCAATGCTGTTGTTTGGTAACGAGCGGTAAATACCATCACTTTCATTTATCTAGGTCTGGAAGACTTCGAGTAACTTACGTGGAAACAGGGCGAGGCCTTTCTAATAAACAAATGTCTTCAAATGACAACACCTAGAGCTAGTTTGCAATAGAAGAATGATTTATTATCAATGGAAAGCAAATACTCCAGTAAAGAGACACCTTTTGTCTGACTTTCTTGTGTACAATTGTGCTTTTGTTGAATTGATGAAGCTTGGTTTAACTACTGCTACAATTTAAGCACTCTTTGTGGATATCTCTGTTTTATCAGATTTCCGTGGGTGTCAGCGGAGTCCATCGCAGCCGTGTTTCCTGTGCTCTCTTCTTCTATGAAAGCACGTGTATCGCATGTAAACACTCGAGTCAGGAAGTGCTGCAGTCGGGGGGAAAATGAGCTGATCAGGCCTTTTGTCTTTTTGCTGTCTGGCTCTAAAACACGGCTAACATCCCCGTGTTCTCTGCTCCACAACATCGTTTTCCCACTGTTATGTCGCCGTAAAGCACGCCTTCGCCAGGTATTGATTTCCGAGCGATGCGGGGAGCCATCAGTAGCAGTAAATTCCTGGCGGAGCTTTCCCCAGTAGCACCTCTGCCTATGTGCTGACAGGCGCTTCACGGCTATCGAGGGGTGCGACGGCAGCTCAGAGACGCACGGTGGTCCGTCTGGGTGAGCAGCGATGAAGTGACCCGTTCGAGGAGTTATTTGGGTTATTAATATGGGCTTTTACGTTCCCGCGTTGCTCGCCATTAACCCCGCGAGTAACCGATTTCACTTTGGGTCCGATGACGTCCGTGAGCATCACAGAGGCAGACGCACACGGGAGAGAGCGAGAGAGACGGAGCCCAAATCACTCCCGTAAAAGATTCAGCCTATTAATATTCTGAGGTGCCGCTGCCATCTGTCTCCTGTCAGGCGCTCACAACCTGGACTCACTAAATATGTCACACTTTCGCTCGCATTTTTCTACTAAACATACACATTAAAAACTAACAATGGAGTGTTGAGTCATTCTGTCCCATTATTTTGATTGGAGACACAGCAACAGCCCGGCTTTTGCTAAAATGGCTGGAAAAAGGTGCAAGATTTATAAGAAGAGTTCCAATATTACCACCGTGAATACTATGAATACATTTGACTTTGGCTTTGTGTGTCCGCCGATCCCAGAGATAAAGCGATGAACAAGAGATGGAACATAATTTAAAACACAAATGACTTAACGTAAAGGTTCACTATGTAACTTTTAAACATATATGTCACAGTTTGAGACAAGCAGTGAGAGTTGATCCCACTACATCATTTTCAAGGCAATAAAACGCTTGCAATTGAAAAAACAAAAGATAAGTTTACATTACAGGCAAAGCAATAACGTCATTTTATTTTGCTAACTTAAGTTGAGTTAAATGTTTGTTGTATATTGCTATAATGTGCTGCACTTTGGAAACAATCTCGTTCATAAAATGTGCCATATGTATATAAAGTTGAGAAGTTGGATTGAGTGGCGACCCTCCACTGTGTAATTAAATGACCCCGCTGTTACCCAACACTAGTGATATTGGCGCACGCAGGCCTTTTTCTTAAATGTAATGTATCTAAGTCTAATAAGTGAGTAAGAATGCTCAGATTTGACTAAATGAACAAAACTCCCATAGCTATAAAACGGAATGAGTGTCTGGCCGGGCCCGTTATGAGAGCCCCATAAACCATAACGACCCAACTACTGACCGCATATCAATTATATTATCCGGTATAACTTCATCAAATCTCTGCCAAACACACCAATATGCCCATCTTAAAATAATCAAAAAAACTGAATTTGACACGAAATGCTCAAAAACACAACAATAACTAAACCGTATTGATCTCATATTAAAGCGATTGGCTGCCGTTAAAGGACACGATTATACCACGAGCTACAAGGCTATTTTTACATTTAGACTTCTTCTTCTTCTTCTTCTTCTTCTTCTTCTTCTTCTTCTTCTTCTTCTTCTTCTTCTTCTTCTTCTTCAGTGCGCTCCAACCTTCTAATAGTCTATCAAGTAATCAATAATATTATGTCAGAGGGAAGTCTATAACACATCAGACCAATGAATAAAACATAGCACAAAAGTCCTGGGAGAGACGATCCAGAATGCATTACTCAGACAGCTGTGGGACGTTGCCAAGTAAACAAAGCATGAACTGGCAGCTCCTCTTCCCCCCAAAGCCAAAGACACAGAAGCGAGTCGCACAACTGTTTACTGTACAGACACACACCACTGAAGTACAGAGCCTGTGTGTTGCGGCGAATACTTAGCACTGAAGATTCATTGTCAACAAAGAAAACGCAAGTTGTGGCAGTGGCGTGGAAAAAAAAACACGTTTTCATAAAGAATTAACAGAACGTAGCATCGTCTTTTAAAAGCTTAAAGGGGAAATTGTATGGAAAAAAGGGGGGTAAAGGTGACCTCTCCCGCAATGGCCAGCTGATGATGTCATATCACTACACACAGATTCTTTAGTCTCCAAGTAAACCAGCGAGTCTGCGTGCTGATTGGCCGCTGCTCGGATGGGGGAGGTGTGCGTGCCTGTTTTTTCTTCTTCTTCTTTTCCCTCCTGCTTCTCTGGATTAATCCCTGTGCCCAGTGAGCTCATCTCAGCCTTGTCTCTTTCATTTGCTTATTGTCCAAACAGTAATTATACTCCGCGCTGGCAAATGTGCAGTGTTTGGTGGACGCCGTAAACTGTGTTGTTTGAAAAAAGGTGTGAAGCAACGCAAGCTTTTCTTAAGTCATATGTTTGTAGTGTTGAGGGATAATGAGGTGAGGTGATTCACTGTCAACAAGTTCTATGCAGTCTTAAACTGTTGTACCAATCTACAGACTACAGAGAGAAATGACTAAGTGCTGTAAAAATAAATACAGTTTGATCTAGCTCAGATTCCAACAGCAATTAGCTTTTGTGTTCATGATTGTTACGTTTAGTTCTAGTTTAATCCTGATGGGTGTTGGCACGATGCTCAATTATGATACACACTTTTACATTTACCACGTCAAAACTAAAACTAAATTAGAACAACATCCAAAACTAAGCCTGGACTAGACCGAGACTAAACATGGACTAGAACAAGACCAAAACAAGTCCAAGTCTGAACTAAAATGGGCTCAATTTAGGACCGAATAATGAATCTCTGCGTAAAATAATGTAATTTTAAACACAAAATAATGTAATTTTAATCACAAAATAATGTCATTTTAAACACAAAATAAGAGTACTTTTTTATGATACCATGTAGTCTTATACTAGTTCTGAGATCATTCTAAAAGTATTCAGGAAAAGTCAAATATTGCACTGCTTCTGTTTTTTTTTTTTTTTTATTGATACTTTCTGAGATTAGATCCTAGATTCAATATCAGTCAATATCTGATTACTTTACTACTCTGATCCTTTTGAAAAGCCTAGTTCTGGCGCCGTGATTGCAGGAGAATAAACGTCCCTCAAACATTAATGAGTCACAACAGCTTTGAGTGAGTAATTCTGATTAGAACCCACATGTAGTTCTGAAGTACATATCATAGTGTTATAATAATGTCAACTCTCGCTTTACAAACAAAGACATTGCTCCAGTCATTCCTCTGCACTTATGTCCATAAATGATCTCTCGTGACCCATTTCAGGTGGTGTCTGCGCCTCTTGCCCTGTGATGAAGTGTGCATTGCACTGGTTGCCCTCTGCAGTGAAACACAATGCCATGTCTGGGGCTACAGGTGACCAGCTGTCTGCCTGTGTTCCTCTCCTCTGGGACAGCTGCAGCCATCAATCACGCCCCCCCAAAGCCCTGGTGTGTCCGCGCTCCTGTGTCTGCGCTGGTGTGTGCGTCGAGGCCGGCTTTGACCACAACAACTCTCCCCCCGACTCCTCCGGGGGACACTTCCACTTCCAGTAACATGAACATTTCTCTTTGGGACTTTATTTCTGGCCCCCTTGAGAAGCCTATTAAATCTCACGCCGGCGCTTTGACACGGCGAATGCGCCTTTAAATCATGGATGCTTATTTATGGAGTCGTTGGATTTGTCAACACTGGTCACCTTTAGCTGGTTATTCTGAGTTGTAGTTTTTTAGGGCCAAACTATAAAGACTGCAGAATTGTTGCTTCGTTTGGTTTTGGCTAAACTAGCAACAGCGTTTAGATTAGAACTGCTTTTGCATCTTAACCAAATTCAGAGGAAAAACAGTATGTATTTCCTGTACTTTACCAAATACAGCATCTAATTCCATACGCATGCATTCTCAACCGTTTTAGATTTAATGCGATAAAAATACGGTGACGGATTTCGTTTTTGCATGGATGAAACAACAACTACACATAAGAGAAAACCCGATGTTCCTGTTGCTCCTTTAGTCACAGTTGGTTTTATGATATTGATGATGGCTATAAATTGATACATTGTTGGGCCACTCCAGCGCCGCACGTGCAGTCACAGGCCTTTTCTCTCTCGCCGCAGATGGAACGCATTGAAGGCCATTATTGTGCTCTTGGAGGGGCGTCTTCCACCGTGAACTCTTTGGCACACTTTTAAAGAGAGTGGCCCTAATGTATTCAGGCCCGATTCAGCTGTGGCTTGGGTGCCACCATCCCCCCCTCCTCCTCCCGTCCTAAACTCTCACTCCAAACTACAATTCTTAAAAGTCAGATTGAACAAGTGTGGTGGAGCTTGTCTCTTGTTTAGTAGAAAAAGGAACTGACGCCTCAAAATATGGCAATAAAAAGTCGCAAAGCCAAGATATGTCCTGTTTATTTCCAAAAAGAGTTTGTTTAGAGTTCTTCTTGCACCCAATTTCTGTTAAAGAGGAAGTTACTTGCAAACTGTCAACTCATTCCTAACTTCTAATTCCTAAGAACAACTTTCAGCTCGTTTTCAATCAATCAGATGTTCACAGTACATCTGATTCTACAGTATACATTTAGGGGCCAAAACAAACCTTAAAGAGCCCTTAAAGACTCCTTTCACTACCAGATTTCTCCTCTTGCATAATTTCAGAGGGACCTGCACATGGTTTGATGTTCTGTTTGCCAACACATCCACTATAATTAGATTCTGAAGCTCAAACCGCAGCAGCAGCAGCAGCAGCAGAAGTCGGGGCAGCGCTGTCTCCGGGCTCTTGTGGAACTTGTCAAACAGGGGCCTAATTGTTCATGTGGGGGGATTGTTACGTGTGTCGCCGTAGTGAAGAGAAGCAGAATTCCTGTGTAATAGCTGTGACCGGGGCTTGTCATGTGACTTTCAGTGGAGGATGGTTCATTGTTGTTTAAAGAAAAGACAGGAAAGTTGCAGGCAGGCAACAGGGAAGCTGAGCGGGTGGAGTTTGTCTGGACACTGTGGCTCTGCGGAGGCATTAGCACTGCGCACCACTTGTGGATTACACACCTTGTAAACACAAACTATCACCTACGTATGCAGCCGTGTAACGCTGATAAAACTGCTACTGAGCGTGTGTTAAATCTACCTTTAAATACACGTATTCTGTGGCTTCTAAAAGTATTTATTCAGTCATTCAATGTTCATTTTATGTTTAATGTTGCAAAGATGTAAGGTGAATTTGATCAAGGACTTTCATGAATTGCCTTTTTATTTGGTTTCGCAACTTAAATTACTATTTGAAATTGTGCAAATGCTTGTGTCAGTCAGTATTAAACTATATTACAAAGCAGCAGTCTAATCATTTGTTTAAGCGGGGTTAAGAATGTTAAAGGTGCACTGTTCAACTTCTCTGAGGCAACCAGAATCATCGCTGTGCTTGTAATGACATTAAACCTCTCTATCTCTACGGCGACAAGCAGGTAATTCCAAGTTACAGGTCAGCTCTGTGAGGCGACCCCAGTAAAACACCTATCATTGTAATTAAATGCAATGAAAAACGTTTAAAATACATGCTGATTTACCACTGACATTACACTTGAACCCGTCTTACACAACTCTAGTATTTGCTTATGTGGATTATTAGCCCGTTTGTGTTTTGTTGCTTCCTATTTAGAGATTAATTACACTTTTAATACATTTTTGATCCATCTTCCAAGCGATTACAACTACATTGACAGTTGGATGATGTATTGTGGACAGTGAAATGGTTGTTCTGGTCATGAGGCGCTGTAATGAGGCTGAGTGCAGTCATCTATCTCGCTGTGCTTGTATTGGCGCGGTCTTAAATGGGGCCCTCAGGCTTAACAGTGTTGAGAAAGACCCCCACTCTCAGCGCGGGACAATTAGCACGGCAACGCGTACTCAGCTTTGGAGACCCCTCCCCAAATATGCGAGACAAGCACCTGTATTGACGTTAGCGGTGCCGGGGGTCCGGGTCCAGCTGGTAAACACAGGCGAGGGTGTGACTCTGCCATTATGTCACGCACGCATTCCATCAGTAACACGCTTCTGTGTAATGTTACCTTTAAACTGAAGTCCACGCACTGCAGACATGGAAACGTGACTTTGTGCAGCAGACCGTGCACGTTTATCTGGTCGAAAATCTCAGTTTTATTATGAAGCGATGTTACAAGTCATTGACCCCAAATAAGACCAGAATCAGAATAATCATGACTTGTTGAAATAATTGTACTTTAATGATTGTTAAAGTTTGCATGACTTTTTACAATTTTCAAATTTTGACTTTATTCTGTGTATTTATACGTGTTGTACATATCATTTTACACAAAGTGAGAAGGTATTTGTGGAGAAAACATACTGATCTCTTTGTAGAAACTGACAGGAAGTGACATCACACGAGGGACACTCATTCCAGTCAAAGTTAATGCATCATTTAGACAAAGAAAACAACTATATTTACTCTCTAAACATTGATTCAACAAAATAAAGTTGCTCTCATATATTTTTATTTGTCTAATAAAAAAATAAATTGTGATTGAGTTTTTGCCCAGTGTTTTCTGCGTAATTACCCAGTGTGATGTCATCCATTACAAACAGGAAGTGAAATTACAAACCTAAAAAATGTGCCATTCTGTGATAACATTTAACAAATATATTTATCTTAACTACATTTTCGTTTAATGAGTCATCCAACCTGTCAGAGGCACTTTAAGCTTTATTAATATGAAGTAAACAGACAGTTTGAACAGGTATAATCACAGACTGCATCGTTATTATATATATTTCATGATTTTAACAGCATGTTTTAGCTTTGACTGGTTAAATGTGGTTTTGATACCTGGTGTAAAGGTCCTTTAATGCTATTTTGGGTTATGTAGTACAAGTATGTTTAGGTTCTTTAGTACAGTACAGTACAGTATAGTACAGTACAGTACAGTACAGTACAGTATAGTATAGTATAGTATAGTATAGTATAGTATAGTAAAAGTCATTGTATGAAGCACCATCTGAGACAAAACCAAGGTCTTAAACTTGTGAGGAAGATGCATGTCTGAGAATCCTCACAACCTGTTATTAAAACATTTGGCCTCATTATGTTGTTGTTGCACTGATGTCCTTCACCTTAGTAACCACAAGTCTTCCACCACAGAGAAACATCCTGATATCTAGTGAGCACTGGCAGGTTTCAGTCCAGATCTGACTAGACCAGACCGGTCTATTTGCTGAGCTTTCTCTTTGGGGCGAGATAAAGGGATGAGATACCAGATTCTTTTTTTCCCTTTCTCATTGTTGCCAAGAAGAGAAACTGAAAAGGAGCACTTTATAAGACGGCCATTGAATACATCTTATTCTAAATACATCACTTAGATTTAATGGGATTAGATAGCTGCTTGATTAGTGGTAATTTAGCGAGTAGCCTGAATTAACGGGGACAATAGCTGCTTTAACATGAATAATGCCTCATCATTATAGTCTTCAATTAGCACCTTCTCAAAAACAGATTATTATTGTAAATTCATTTTGAAAAGGCAAACCCAGATTAGGAAATTAGACTGTTGGGAAATATCATCACATTTCCGTAAACCTCACTCTCGCCTTTCTAGTGAATTGAAGTCATCTATTTGTCTGCTTATTGCGCCCCCTGAATCCGGTGAAGTGACTCATGAGCGAGCTTTAGTCAGTGTTTTCTTCAACTGGAAATAAGCCTCATGCTGCCTACAGTAGCAGTGTTACATCACAGACACTTGTTGGGCCACACTTATGATATTATCAGAGGCAGAGGTTATAGTACTCACTCACATTGAATCAGGTTTTTTCATTCAAATTGTACTTTTTGAAGCGTACGTTTACCTTTAGTTGAGCAATATTTAGTTTGAAGTAGCGATACTACTTACTTGAGCAAAGGTTTTGGTTACTCCTCCCACTGTCAGTGAGTTGATGTGATTAGTCGATCTTGTTTTGAAGTACCAGATTTTAAGCATTTTTTAATTTAACATTTTGTCCTTCCAATTCACTTCAACCAGATGTTAGTCACCCTCACAGTTACTCTTACTAATAGTTTCTAGTACTTCTACTTGAATGATATTTTTTAAGTAATTACTCTTACTACTCTACACACCTTTGAATATTTGTATTTATTGGACAACTCATTGAACTAAAATCCATAATAAATAATAAATAAATAAATGTATTTCGAATTTTGTTAAAAGTTATGAAAATTACATGACTCAGCAAACATGGGGCAAAAACTCATCTAATTTAACATTTATTTTAATTTGACAAATAAAAAGACATGAAAGCGACTTTATCATGTTAAATTAATGTTTAGAGAGTCAAACAATTTGTTTCTTTGAGTAAATTCTGCATAAACTGACAGGAACGAGTATCGCTAGTGTGATGTCACTTCCTGTCATTTTCTAGTTTCTATTTTTCAACGTTTTCTCCACAAAAACTACTCGATTGGTGTAAAACTATAATTTATATGAGCAACAGATACAAACACACAAAATAAAGTAAACATTTGAAAATCATAGATACGAACTATAACCATTATGAGCTGAATAGATACCATATATTGTTATTAGTGTTTTTAATTCGGGTCTTTTGTTGTCAAAGTGTAAAACTATTCTTTATATGTACAACAGATATAAAAACAGATATAAAAACACAAAATAAAGTAAAGTAAAAAAAAACTGTCATACAAACTATAGCCTTTATGAGCTGAATAGATATTGTTATGAGTGTTTTTTTCAGGGTCTTTTGTCGTTAAAGTATAAAACTATTGTCTACTCGCGTAAAACCAAGCTCCCTCTCTGATTGGCTGAACGTCAGACCAAATTCCAACAGTGACCGCCAGCGCTATAATAAACCCAGATTGCGTCGCGTTATGATAATCACTCCTGTTCATAATAACCCGATAACGCGGCAGGAGGAGGAGGAGGAGGAGCAGGAGGAGGAGGAGGAGGAGGAGGAGGAGGAGGAGGAGGAGGACGGGGGAGGACGGGGCAGGAAGCGGCGTGGGCAGTCTCCGTGTGTCACCGCCTGCGTCAGACACAGACACGGGCGGCGCAGGAGGGACTTTTCCACTGACGATAGAGGCTGCGCTTCTCGGCAGACCCGCTACAGACGAGGGACGCGCTTCAGCCGGCCCGGAGCTCCTGCGCGCCGCACACACACACAGAGACACACAGGGACAGGGAGACAGGGACACAGGGACACAGGGACTCAGACAATAGCGGACGAGTCGTGGATGCGGCCGGGGGGACAAAAACACGCGCTGCAGCCGCTCGATCGTGGATTAGGAGCCCCCCCGTTTTGCGCCCGTCGGACAAGAGTCGGTGACTAAATGGTGAACGGAGACTTCGTTTGGTGGTGAGTACTACAAACACAACCGGGGAGAGAGTTCTTCTGTGTAATGCTGGAGCTTATGAGCAAAGAGTTTGTTTGGGGACATTTAAACGCGCCGGTTGCGTTGGTTTATTGCGTGGGGCATTTAACACTTTACTTTCAGGGGAGAGAGATTCCTGATCACGCGTTTGATTGATTGATCGGTTTCGTGGTTGTCCGTGGGCAATGTGTGTGTGTGTGTGTGTGTGTGTGTGTGTGTGTGTGTGTGTGTGTGTGTGTGTGTGTGTGTGGCGTGTTTTGGGGGGTGAACTTTCTTTCCTCTGAGATTCTAAATGAAAAGTGTTGGTGTCTTTGTGCTGCCGGTGGAGGAGCTCCGTGTGTGGAGTTGTTCACCTCCGCGGAGCTGGTGCGCCTCTTGTAACTCGAGCGACTCCTGAAGGCACTACATCTGAGTACATCTGAGCACAGCTGAGGGCACGAGCTGTCACCGCAATTAGCATTAATCACGAGGAATGATCGGGTCAACGGAGGGACACCTGAGCGCGTGCCGCCGCCGCGAGTTTTACGCCTGATTTATTGTTTACTTGGCGCTCGTGGGGATTTCGCCCGGTGCTTCTGTGAGTTAAAGTGGATTGTTCATTGTCTTGTCTCTCTATCATCTGTTGATCGTGCCCCGTGTGTCCGGTGCCACGCGTGATCACAGAAGTTGCGTCGATAGTGAGCAGAGGCTGTCACTTGTGCGTGTGGCTCGTGCGTGTGGCTCGTGCGTGTCACTTGTGCGCTCCTGTCTGCTGCAGGTGTATTACACAAGCTCAATGAAAGCGTCTCTAGCGCGACCTCATCCGGATCATTTCTGGAACTATGTTTTGTGGAATGAGGCTACAGAGCTGATCCTTTGTTCACGCGCGCGGCTCTTCCAGCTGCAGCCGGTGCACTTCTCAGAAGATGCGCGCGCCTCCGGGCTGCTAATGGGCTTCTCTTTAAGGGGGGATTATTTACAGATTTTTGGGATCAAGTGCAAGATTGTACATTTCTTATCCCGGACTGTCACTACGAGTCCTGACGTACCTTTTGGAACGGAGGCGAATAGAGAGTGGTGTAAATGCCCTTTGAGTCTTTTAGAGCCTGTCACGTGTTTTTGTCCAGAGCTAACCTTGTGGTGCCTTCAGCTGTCACAAGAGGGATCCATAATCTGGATGGCCGCTTCCTGCTCTCTTTCTTTCTCTCTCTCATATGCTCTTTTTCTATCTCACATGTTCTTTCTCTCTCATATGCTCTTTCTCTATCTCACATGTTCTCTCTCTCTCTCATATGCTCTTTCTCTATCTCACATGTTCTTTCTCTCTTATATGCTCTTTCTCTATCTCACATGTTCTTTCTCTCTCATATGCTCTTTCTCTATCTCACATGTTCTTTCTCTCTTATATGCTCTTTCTCTATCTCACATGTTCTTTCTCTCTCATATGCTCTTTCTCTATCTCACATGTTCTCTCTCTCTCTCATATGCTCTTTCTCTATCTCACATGTTCTTTCTCTCTCTCATATGCTCTTTCTCTATCTCACATGTTCTTTCTCTCTCTCATATGCTCTTTCTCTATCTCACATGTTCTTTCTCTCTCATATGCTCTTTCTCTATCTCACATGTTCTTTCTCTCTCTCATATGCTCTTTCTCTATCTCACATGTTCTTTCTCTCTCTCATATGCTCTTTCTCTATCTCACATGTTCTCTCTCTCTCTCATATGCTCTTTCTCTATCTCACATGTTCTTTCTCTCTCATATGCTCTTTCTCTATCTCACATGCACTCTTTTCTCTCTTTCTTTCTCTCATGTGCTCTCTCTCTTTCTCCCTCACATGTTTTCTCTCTCTCCTGCTCTTTCTCTCTCATATGCTCTTTCTCTATCTCACATGTTCTTTCTCTCTCTCATATGCTCTTTCTCTATCTCACATGTTCTCTCTCTCTCTCATATGCTCTTTCTCTATCTCACATGTTCTTTCTCTCTCATATGCTCTTTCTCTATCTCACATGCACTCTTTTCTCTCTTTCTTTCTCTCATGTGCTCTCTCTCTTTCTCCCTCACATGTTTTCTCTCTCTCCTGCTCTTTCTCTCTCATGTGCTCTCTCTCTCTCTCTACCCCCTCTCTCTCTCTCTTGTCTCTCCCTCTTTTCCCTCTCTTTTCCTAAGCTCCTACTCTCTCGCTCTCTCTAGTCTGTGCTCTCTTCCCTTTTTTTTTCTTTCTCTCTCATGTGCTCTCTCTCTCCCTCCTCCTGCTCTCGTCTCTCCCTCTTCCCTCTCTTTCTCTATGCTCCTTCTCTCTCGCTCTTTGTCTGTGCACTCTTCCTTTTTTCTCTCTTCCTCCCTCTCTGTGTCACTCTCTCACACACACATTCTCAAACATGAGTTCGTGTGTCCTCAGCTGGGGCGACCGGATGGGTTCAAGCGAGGTGCTCCCTTATATTTCAGTCACGCAAAAACGGATGGCCCCATCACTTTCGTGCTGGAGGGAAGTAAAGTCCACACAGGCTCGTTTGGAGAGCTATACCACCATCTGTTTTGTCCTCTCCCAGAATGCTGTGCAGCAAGTCTCCCAGACTGGAGCATGACCCTTGAACTTGCTGCAACCTACGCCCTTCCTCCACCGTGGACAGGAGTGCATTTGTGGCTGCAGGAATGAAATTCAAGCCTTAAGATGTTATTCTACAGTCTGTACAAAGATGAACCGACAGCAGTGAGAAAGAGTCTTGATGTCTTAATATGCACATCAGCGTCTATGGACCATTGAGGTTTGTTGTGCATAGTGAGTGACAGCAGAGGGCATCTGGGGTGCTCTCCAGCTAATACTTTGTCAGGTGTGGCTTGGAGAGGCAGCCTTTGCTTGCTTTGGGCAGCCTAATGGGACTAGGACTTTCCAGTGGTTAGCAGCAGAAAACACATCTGGGTTAGATAGAGCCTGTGTTCTTCTCCCACTATTCCAGCCTCGGAGCCGCTGCCAAGAAAAAAATTCCTGCGGCCTGGAGACATGACATTATTTATTTGTTTTGTACGATCATCCTGCTCCTTCCCACTACCTCTGCTTTTTGAAATCAGGAACAGAATGTTTTTGTGGCACAGTGGCAGCGAGCTCCAGTGGTGAGAACAACAGGCAGACACACACAGAGGCACTGGCAGCGTTAGACCAGCAGGTGGAGCTCTACAGGGAACAGCTGACTCCACATTACTCCTCAGCTGGACTTAGGCCCCCTTTGCCCTCTCCCTGATCCGTGACGTTGTGTGGAGGAGATACTTTTGATACCTTTTGGGACTCCGGTGGAGCAGGTCACGCGCACGCTCACTCAGACACGCTTGTGCTCGATCTCAGGAACTCCCAAGCTCGTCATTATCACATTTTATGGGCACTAGACTCCAGTGGCTCTGAGCGTAGGACTTTGTCACCGTGCCATGTAAATGCTCCCAGCCGGCCGAGATTAGTGCAACTTGTGGTTCCCTCGCACGCCCGTTATCAGACGCAAGGGGGGGGGGGGGGGGGGGCTAGACGGAGAGGGCCAAGGGACAAAGTGTAAGTGGTGACTTGGCAGGTCAGAGTGTGGAGCGGTCAGAAGCACTTTGAACTCGCTCTGCCAATCTACATTATGTTAAAGTGAAGTGGCATTTTCACCAGTGTAAAAGCATCAGGTCATGTGGGTTTTATATAGAAAGATCTTGCATTATTCACTTACTCACAAACAACATTCATACTTAAGATGTTGCTATGTCCTTTTTATAACACTTTTGGTCAACTATTTTTAAACCACTTAAAGCTGACACGCCAACTTTGGCAACT
Source organism: Eucyclogobius newberryi (assembly GCF_026437365.1). Lineage (NCBI taxonomy): Eukaryota > Metazoa > Chordata > Actinopteri > Gobiiformes > Gobiidae > Eucyclogobius > Eucyclogobius newberryi. Next base: position 19,158,378 of record NW_027315812.1, read on the forward strand.
TGTCACCTAAGAAGTATAACATGTGTCTATGAATTTGCATAATCCATAGAAGCAAATCTGTCTAGTATCAAAGAACGTGGCTCGCATTACCACTAAACCAAAAGTAATACAAATGGCGCTTCTTGGACTAAATGTGCAGTCAATGATGAGACTTTCCAAACTACAATAAGACTTTATTATAGTTTGAAGCGGTTGCCTCGCTACTTTTGGACGACACTCAATCTGATGGTTTAATGAGGACTTGAAGAGCTGTCTGTGATCAAATACAAATTAATCGAGACAGTGCAGTCACATTAGCGGCCAGTAGCCGCGCGTATCAACTTAATCTGATTCCAATGACATAGTTGCACATCTGACTTGATCCGAGCGGTACTTGTGGTGACAAATCTCCTCGTCAGCGATCCGTCTCCCCCGACTCAGTGACAACTGGCTGGGGAGCACCTCTGTGGATGTGTCCTTTTATCAACCCGCCTGTGTGCGCTTGACGGAATGACAGTGATGCATAATTTAGTGTGCGTTAAAAACATGCCGTGCCTCTCCGACCGGGCTGTCTGCACCCATCCTCCGTGCTGTGCTTCTGTTCTTCTACTCCCACTTTCATCTCCTTGTCCTTCTCCACCCTTTTGTAAATGAGTAATTGTTGAATTGTCTCCGTTCTCCTCGGCCCTTGTTGCTCCGTGCTGCTGCTGCTGCTTCTCCCCGGGCCCCTGTTCTGTGGGGAGGCAGCGACTGAGCACCTCCAGATTGACTACAAGCCGTCCCCATGCCAGGATTAACCTCTCGCCATTATTTCTGCCCGTTGAACAGGATTAACAAATCAATGTGTCAGGTAGACTGCAGTCAGGAGACAATGACCCACTTCTGACACCGCTGCCACCCCCTTCTCTACCCACTGTCCTCTTCCCCCCATTCTCCCTCACTGCAGCTTTTAATTAAAAATACTTTGCTTAGCTGGCTCTATGTATGTACTCCCCGAGGAAGGCTCACCGCTTTGTTTTCAGTTTTACGCTGAATTAAAGGCTGGGGGGGGGGGGATGCATTCTGCTACATGCCACTGCGCTTTAAAACACACATGTTTGCAATACAACAGATGCCGCGCCTGGACCAGGTGTTCCTCAAAAGGCACAACAAGATAATCCGGATGTGTAAAAAGCAATTTGGAGATTATTTGCTGCTCCAGTGACTGCGGAATCTGCTTTGGCTCGATGTAAGGTGGAGGATGCTGGTCTAGCTCTACGCTTGTTGCTATGATGCTGCTTGACCTATTGCAAGGTGATTCATTCATCATACAGTATCTCCACCGGGGGGGACAACAATATCTGAGTGCAGCAGGAACAAGGAACAATAACCTCCTGTATGCTGCCCCTGCCCTTGAATCTTTATCCTTGTCAGTTAGAGAACTTGTTTCTTTGCATAATTGCCCTCTCTTGCATGTAGGAAATGACCCTATCCCACGTCCCCCTGCCCCTCTCGTCCCTCTCTAACTTCTCCTGACTTTGCATAACCTGCTGATAAGACAAAAGCTTGCATATAAATCTTGTAAGTTCCTCGGCCTCCTTCAGTTTGTGTTTGGGTGTCTGTGCTGTGTTTTTACTCCTAACAAGTTCATTTTAGTCAGTACCAAAGCGCTCTCTAATTAGCCAGCCTTAAAAGGGAGAATACAAGATTGTTTCAACTGTTAGCGGCTGCCTTATCATTTCATAGGTGTCGACCAAGCAAATATTTGGACAAACACCGCTAAAAATACTCTGGGAAATATAGCACGCGATGCCCACGCCGCTGCAGCTGCAAGTGATTTTGGAGGCGAATGTGCCGGGCGTAAACAGTCTGATGGTGAAATGATCTCTTTATGGGCAAAGTAAAAGCTGCACTACACATCATTGTAGGGAGTGTCTGAGCTGGACCCGGGCCCAGTAATGCCGTCCATCCTCTCTTTCTCAGACCACCACCTTCTCAAAGGAAAACGCTGTCTGCTTTCTGTTAACGTATTGACAACTTCTCTTTCTCTGCAGTGTTTTGTGCTTTTATTTCCTGAAACACGCCCGTTTGATTGGTTTTGGGGGAATAATTCATGGGCCATAACCAGGTTTAAAGATATGAGCTGGGCTTTAAATGGTGATTGTCTCCTTTCTTCCTGTCTCCTTGTGTCTGCCGCTCAAAGGATTGATTGTTCATATCGCTGAAGCAGCAGCAGCCGGCTCTCGTGGGAGCTCTGGCAGAATGTGTGTACAGAGGCTGCATAGGAAAGCATCTCAGCTATGCACAGCTCTTGAACATATATTTACTACCGGGGTGTTAAAAGGGACACGCACTACGCTAATGGTGCTATAGGTTGAAGCTGGTGTGTTTTCTAATCAATGCCTTTGCTGAGCTGATGGGATTCGCAGAAGGGCGGGTCCGGTAATTGTTGACTTATGCGAATAGGGGTTGATTGATTGCTTCCTGTGCCGTGGTTAGCCGCCTCTGAGTGCAGATGGATGTATGATGCTGGATGTAAATGACTTTTGGTATAAAACGAGGAACGTTGGATTTTGCACATTTTTAACTTATTGACCTTATTCCGCTCCGCCCACTTTTTCCTTTTTTGGCCACGGATCAGCACTTCCGTTTGCACTGGCACTTTTGGTCCAGCAGGAACTCTATTGGTTTAAATGATGAATGTAGAGAAACGTCTCGCAGCTAAAATATGATATAAAGTAGATTGATTTGTGTAAAATGTCCAATGTTGCACCACGTGCACCAACAAGTCAACACTGCACTGATTCCCTGGGCGGCTCGAAAACGGCTTTTTAGTCTGTGTAGAACTTATTAATACAACCAGAAGAAGGATTACGTCGTAGGGCGGCGCTTCCGGAATAAAGTTCTGTCAATGGAATTGTTAAAATAATCCTTTAATATCCACACAAGGGGAGATTTCGTTGTTACAACGCAGTAGAGCAGGAGGAAAGGACAGATTCTAGGAAGTTTAAAAAAAAAACACACTCTTAATAGAACTCTTGGGAAATAAAATAAAATGGATAAATAAAAAATAAAAAGATGAAGATAAAAATAAGAATAATAAAATAATGATAATAGAATAAAATAAAGTAAAAATAGCTAGCACAAGACTAGGTAATACTATTAGCAGGTAAGTACACCGGATAAAAACAAAATGGAAAATTCTTATTTACAGGTATTGCACATTCAGTAAATCAATGGACGTAGCAATACTTGCGTGGCCATATTCTCAGTGTTGTACCTGAACGCGTTCATTGAACTAAAGTTCATGAACGCGTTCATAATTTTGGTGAACGTGAACTGAACGAACGGTATTACTGCTGACGAACGAAACTGTGAACGCGTTCATTCTGGTGTCTGTGAACGGCAAAATTCGTTCTTTTTATTATCGTTCAAGTGTCAGATTTCTAGAGACTTCCAGGCGAAAAACACACCGTTAAGTTGCCCAAAAAGAGCCTGTGTCTGGCAAGTGTGAGCGCTCCAGTTGTAGAGGCGATACATGAATTCTCACTTCCGGCAAATTAACGGTACATCCGGGAACTTGTATCCGCCGCCATTTTGACTGGTTGACGATTGCAACAGCTGGACAGTACGTCATTGTATACGTCATCGCGGAGACAGATTTGAAGTGTCGCACCGCACTGCGCATGCGCATCAAAACAAACCGGCATTCTCAAACACAAACAGAATTGACGCGACAGCAACGTGTGGTCACGAGAACAGCAACGATTCCCCCTGCTACGACCAGTTAGGTGAGTTTTATGATAAGGTCGGCGAGGATGGGAACAATCTAACATTTCTGTGCATACTTTGCTCAGCAAGTTTTCCCTCATGTTTTTGAGAATATACTGTGGGGCTGAAAGCCGTTACTGTTACTAGTGTGGGCTGAATGGACAGCAACACATGAGGGAAGTCTGTCCCTTTTTAATGTGAATGTAAATCCTGGTTGTGTAAGGATTAAAAATTGGATATGAAGATGAAATCTGACACATATTTTCAGCATTAAACTAATACAATAATTGTTGCCTGTGGTTGTATATGGGCTGTGGAAATAATTTGGAACAATTATTGCATAATATTGAAAAAAAAAAACTGAACTAGTTCATTTTTTGGAGCTGTGAACTTAGTTTAAAATTCAGAATTTTGAACTATGAACTGAACTAGTTCATTTTAAAGTATGAACTATGAACTGAACTAGTTCATGTAGAAAGTGAACTTTCCCAACACTGACCTTATTAATACAACCGGAAGAAGGATTACGTTGTAGGGCGGTGCTTAGACTGGCTTCCGGAATAAAGTTATTTCAATGGAATAGTTCAGTAAATCAATGGACGTAGCGATGCTTACGTGGCCATATTCTGTACAGTTGCCATGACAATGTCACTGACGATGACATCACATAGTGCCAACATTCCGCGACATCACAACAGTCCGAGAGGTAGGAAAAATCGAAGAAGCCATAAAACAACAACAACAAAGTCTATAGAAGTATGAAGTCTGAAAAATAAAGTCTGAAAAATAAAGTCTGAAAAATAAAGTCTGACAAATAAAGTCAGACAAATAAAGTCTAAAGTCGATGGCGGTAAATGCACCTTTTTTATTTGGCTGTCAACCGCCATTAAAAGCAACACAACAACAACAACGCAACTTTGACGAGGGATAAAACAACAAAAAACTTTTTGGACAAGGAAATTTGGACTAGCGATGTGACCTCTGAAACTGGCCAAAAATGGGGGAAAACCAAGAAGAAAACACAAGATCTAACAATGACTGTGTATTAAAGCCCAGCGCTTTGAAGCCTCGTGCTTTATTACGCAGTCACTCAATAACACCAAAGAAGAAGAAGATATTAGAGCATGCTAGTTTAACTGTTGTTACATATTTAAGCGAGTCCTTTACCAGCGCTGCGTCAAATCTGAACAAGCTTCTTGTGAGTGATAAACTATTAATTCTAAAAACATTTGTCCAGTTGACCTTTTGACATAAACCTTACCTGGACTACTGAATGATTACACAGACATGATTTTACGTGTAGCAGAAATATCATTGAGCTCACAAACTAACCTTTAATGAGGACTAAAATTTGTAAGAGGTCATATTTGATAAGGATCTGATGTGGGGAAAAGGTTCTGGAGGTCTAACGAGGGCTATAATTTTATTTGCTAATATAATACATTTTGAGCAAAAGATTTGCTGCCCCAATTATTCTGAACAAATGAATGTTTAGTTTAATTGCATGTAATTACGCACATTTCATTTGCCAATTGTCCCTTTGTCACGCAGATTCGCTACACCGTCGCCATGAGTGGGCTTCTCAAGAGGAAGTTCGAGGAGGTGGACGAAGACCCGTGCTACTCGTCTGCGTCGCCCTCCTCTCTCTCCTCCGCCTACTCGGCCTGGGACTCGGAGGGGGAGAGCTGCTACTCAGACACCCTGGATTCCACTCCCAGCAACCCCAGCTCCCCAGCAACCCATTTCAACAGTAAGTCCACCACCCCCCCACCTTCCTGCATCCACAATTGATCACACACAGGGCCTTTTAGCGGGCTTCACCCTCATCACCCCTGTCTTTACTGCTCCGCGGAGGCTTCGATAACAAACTTATAATGAATATGGGAGAGAGATTAAGGAATTTAGGAAGCTGGCAGCTCATCAAGTACTTCACAGAAATGATTTCAGACTACTGCAATGAATACCCCCTTTGATGTCATGCCCCAAAGCTGCTAAGTGGCTAATTGTATTATACAACAGCTGCTCACCTAGCCTCTTGGTTCCTTACTTCCTTCTCAGGCAAACTTCCTATTTCCCAATATCCGGCCGCATTGACTTCCAGTTTGTGTTTCTGTTGGTCTGTAGGGGACAGTCAGGTGAAAGGGTCTGATCATAAGGGAGTAGGGTAAACACTGTGCTGAGTCTTCCAGGACGGCGGGGCTCTCAGCCAGAGGGAGAGGAAGTGTGGCACTGGGCCAAAGCTGGGAACACAACAGCGCCTTGTTTGGAGCCCGGGCTCGCACCCAACACAGGTGCCGAATGAGGCTGAGTAGGACAATCAAGAAAAGGAGGCGTCTCTGATTTTGTGCGCCATTATAATCCGCTGCTTGTGTTGGACAGAGAGCGCTTTGGCATTGTTCGGTAAAGAGGAAAAACAGCCAGTAAATCCTTTCTTATCCCATTTGGAAGCAGCCAGGCAGGTATCATTTGTCTCCTGCGCCTGTCATTAGCCTCACTGGATTTGATTGATGTTTGCTGAAGGTGGCAGTTTGTGAAGTATTAGATTTAGTGCAGACAGGAAAACACAGGCAGGCTTTTGTGTCAGGCTCTCTGCTGTATTAAAACTAAAAGCATGTTGAAATTAATTCAGAAAGGAGACCATTTTGTGTGTGTCTAAACTGATCAAATTAGGAAACACGAATGATAAATGCAATGTCCAACACACGCTAGAGATTAGGCATTATTTCTGTTTTCATAAAAGCCTTGTGGCAAATTAGGTACAGGGAAAAAACGGGCTCATCCGCCGGGGCTAAAGTGCTGATGAATATTCTCGTGCTTGGAAATAGAATTTATATTAAAGTGAGTATTTGCAGGGCTGGTTTCTGCACACGTTCTCTTGTATTCCCACATGCTTTTATTGTGCACTTCTGGGTACAGTGAGATGGATTATTACAGTGAGCTGAATGATTTTTACCAGATAATAGACTTTTTGACTTCCTCGTTGGGACTTTAGAGGGGATTTTCTGCAGCCGTGAGACCAGCGTGGGCACTTTCTCATCCCTGTCCTGGGACACCCCTGCCCTCAGCCTTTCCGTAAGCTCTGACAGTTTACACACTAGTTTGTGATCCTGACAGCTCTACTTCCTTCTCTGGGCCGGCCACTCAGGGGAAATTCCTGGGCTGGGTGCTTTGTGCTGCACAGTAGGCCCAGTAACGAGCTGAAAAGGCTCCTAGGTTGGGTTTCATTTTACAGGATGTAAGTGTGTTGTACTTCTGGTAGCAGTGGTTTTAATTGGGTACATGATAAGGTTTGGACCAGGACTAGGGCAATGAATCAGAGGGGTGTCCATTTACAGTCCGCTCAGCAGGCTTGAACATACCAGACAGAGCACAGCTCACTAGTGGTGCAACAGAAGAACTGCAACTTTCAAGTTTTTGTAAACTGTACCACAACTAATGTGCGCTCTTTCCTCTCCAGCAACATCCATCCTAAAGAAAACAAAGAGAGTGCGACGAGCCAATGTGACCTTTGACCAGGTCACAGTCTTCTTCTTCCCTCGATGCCAAGGCTTCACCAGCGTTCCCAGCCGAGGAGGATGCACTCTGGGAATGACTCCTCGGCACAGTGCACACCGCACGTACACGCTGGCCGAGTTTGCTGTGGAGCAGAAGCTGCTGCGGCGCGAGAAACTTCTCAACAGGCTCAAAGAGGAGAAACTAGAGGTTCTCAAGCAAAAAGTGAGCTATAACCCAATAATTAAAATGTGACATTTATTCAAACACTAAAGTATAATCAATAACAACATGTTTTTGCTCCTTCTAGCTCACTAAAAATGGGACTCAGGAGAGTGAGGAAGCAGAGATGCTAACTGTGGACGATATCCCTGAGCAGGATCTTGACCTGAATGGTGTCAACCTGGAGGAGGGCTCCTTTCTGCAGCCATACACATCCAGACTGCGCTATGCTCTACTTAAAGCAGCTGGAGTAAAGAAGATTGAGAAGGAGGAGAAGAGGCAGCTGCACGAGCTCCGACTCTCCAGGGAAAACTGTGGCTGTGACTGTCAAGGCTTCTGTGAACCAGAGACCTGTGGCTGCAGCTTGGCAGGCATCAAATGTCAGGTGAGGATCCAGGGGGTAATAATGCTTAATGTGTGGAGTGTTACAGTGGGGATATGTGCTGTGTACATGGCATTCAAAACAACCCGACTAAACAACTTGATGTATTTTTAGATGGACCATTCCTCCTTCCCTTGTGGCTGTACTAAAGATGGCTGTGGAAACACAGAGGGGCGCATTGAGTTCAACTCCACCAGGGTCCAGACGCACTACATCCACACAATCATGAAACTGGAGCTGGAAAAGAGGCTGGAGGAGCAGTCCAGCTCCGACGAGGAGAGCAGGCGGCCTCAGTTGACCTCGCTACACAGCAACCCGCCCAGCCTCACACGCAAACCCCTGGCAACTTTATCCATGGCCCCCTCGTTCACGTTTGGGTCGGAGCTGTCCGCGGTGGAGGAGAACAGCTGTAGCAGTGACATGACAGACTTATCAGACGCATCAGGGCAGAGCGAGTACTCTGAGGCGGGGGAGCAGCAGTGTGAACGTTGCTCACAAATGGACACAGATGAGAGGGGCTTGAGTCGAGTCCCGAGTCTCAGTGACACACAGACCTGCTCCAAATGCAAGAGCACAGAGCGAGTGCAGGAGCAGCAGCCCTCCACTGAGGCCTTTGGTAGCTTTAGCATAGCAGACTTTGCAGACGAAAATGACAACATAGACTCTGCTTTGTTGGACTCTGAACAGACTGACAATCGAGCTACAGCCATTTCAGAACTCATAGATGAGAACGCCAACCAGGGAAACGCTCTGTTCCACAACGGCATCATCCCCCGCACCCCCTCGCCCACCGTGGACCGCTCGGCCAGCTACAACATGGACCTGAGCCTGTCCTCCGAGTCTGACCTGGAGTTCTTTGACGGCTTCCCTTGTCTTGGGCCCAGCTCGCTCTACAACTCTCTGAAGGAGTACGAACACATGGACAACTTTTTTCACTTCCAGCTGCCTAGTTACCCCAGCCTCCCAGCGCCCTCTGACCCCGGGACATGCCTCCTCGAGTCGCTCATTGGCCTTTCCGAGTCCGTCCCTGAGCCCCCTGCCACTTTTACAGACAATCAGCTGTTGGAGGAAGCCATGACGTTGTCTGTGATGGAATCTGTGAAAGTTTAAATAAAACAAGCAAGAAAAAATAACTTTTGTAGGGGATGAACTATACATGCACATAGTAGGATTACTGATGTCTAAGAAGTGGTTTGTGGAGGAAGCTGTGATTCCCTTTTGCCTAAAAATGTTCAAATTGCCTCCAAATGTTAGCAAAGCGTGTGGGAGTATTGCTGTGTGAGATGGCAGCTAGTGGTAAAAATGTATAATTTGACATGGTCCTTGAAAACCAATGATGGCTAACAATTCCTAAGAAAGCTCTTTAAACCAAACTATATGCTACAAGAGTCGACCTTTATAGCGGGGCCATGACAGTAATCGGACACAGCTGAATGTGCACCTCAGGGATATTTTTCTAGCTTTCTAGCTTTTGGAGGCAATGTACGGTGAGCATTGGCTGTGTTCAAATGGGCCGTTCTCCTCACACTGTCCAAATCATAGGTTTTGTATGGTACAGAAGTCCCTCAGAAAGCTCCTCAATCAGCACTTTATCTGTGAACAGACTTATGTATCAATAGGCATTGTTTTGGTCGCATGAGGTGGATTCAGCAGTTCACCGCTAAATGATTTGTGAGCTGGGTAACTAGAAATAACACTCATACCATAGAAGCTGTAGCTGTTTTGTCTTTAATACCCTTGAATTAAATTATTTTCTTTATGATTTAATTTTTATTTATTTCAGCTAAAGCCTACTTTCATTCACCAAGCACTGTGGTTTAATATTCACCTCTAAGTGCAATCCTTCTTTCCTTTTCCGCAGTACATCAATGCATTGTTATGGGAAATGGGACCACAAGTCCATCAAAGTATTTAATATCTATTCTCGTATTCATTTAACATTTTTATAACTTATTATTTCATTATTTCAGTAGTTATTTAATTTATACCTTTGGGCAATAAGATAGGCTGTAGTGAAGTTTACTGGACGTGCCTGTATCAGGGAGCCACGCCTGCCACGGGCCTGTGCACAGGGCTTCCACTCAAGCTTTGGGACTGAAAACTGTGGAATCTCCCTAATCACAAACAAAAGTTTGGGTCTGTTGTTAAATGGCTGCCTATATTGTAACCATAGAAAAGACACTAATATTTTGTAACTAATTTTATGTAGATTGACAAAAAATCTAAACACTGACAAATGTAATATTTTATTAAGAGACTAATGAATCATTTTCAATTTGGGACAACCTTTGTAATATATGAATTATAGAGACATTTATGTATGAAGGTTATAGGTCTAGCTTTCTGAAGTATTTTCATAGGCAGACTTGGATATGTTAAAATGCCATTAAAAATGAATCATTTGCAAAGATCAGTTTGATTGTATTCTGAAGTTTTGGAAGTCTGTGACTTGGGTTACAATGTTATAAATTAAAAGTTTTTTGTGGGTAAAAATTGCATATATTATACAATTTTTATCATATACAAAAGCTTGACCATGAAAGCGTTGCCTGATTCTTGAGAGGGCGTGAAGTGTTGAGTAGATGTACATATCTCACTTACAGCTGTTCTACAGCCGGTGGACCCTTTAGACTTATGCATGCAGGTCCTGTTTCTTCAAACTTGTTCTGATTCATTGTATAATTTGAAAAGTGCAGCGTGCACAATGGAAATGTATTATTCGCTTTTTTTTGCCTTTTTGATTACTTTTTAAATCCTTGTGTTTTGCCATAAAATGGGCACAGACTTTTGCAACAATTCATTTATCTTGTACAAAACATAATTTAACATGAAGAACATGGCAACAGTGAGTGTTATCAATGTAATGTATTACAGTTCAGCTGTTTCATTTTCAAACAATGTGTCTTATTTTGATGCCTTTTGTGTTGTACATATTTCTGCTTGAATGGTTCTGCAGAGCAAACAAAGCTGCTTTATTTTTTACATATTCACACATTAACCTGCTGTTCAAAGCAATTTCTTTCATTTAAGCCATTTTGACAGCCTGTCCCTCCAAATAAAAAAAGTTTTTTGTAAAAATACTTGTTGGTTTGTCCATATTTGCACAGACTTTGGAATATAGTATGTCTGTGTAGAAATATTGCCCTTATGTACTGCACATGTAGCCTGGTAATGGTCCTCAGGTCAACATGATTAAAAGTAAAAGCTTGTGGAGAGCAAAAAGTCACACTTTGCCTCTTGAGGCCTGATGACTACAATAAAGAACAGTAAAGAAGTTTGCATTGTAGGTATTTGTCATGTTTTAAAGTTGTCAGGTCAGTTCAGGGTCAAAGTTCATGACAGGAATTGCTCCACGTCTGTGGCGTTCACCTTGTGACCCTCAAAGCAAATCATCTGAACTGACAGCAACCAAACTACCTTAACCTACTTTTGTCAGAAATGAGCTTCAGGATAACTTACTTTGCTTTTTTATTTGACAGTTTTTAAAGGACACTGACGCCATCTGGTGACTGAAATTAGAACTACATTATATATAGTGTACGCCGATGCAAAGAGAGTATAATTCACATAATATTATGCAGCAGTGCTTTTAGAAATGACCCAAACCACATTCAACTAGTTTATTCTACATTCTTTTACATTCTCTAGTTTCTAGAGCTGTGGTGCATAAGAAAGACTCGTAAAAAGCTGATTTAAAGTTTTATTGATGGGTTCAAAATGATTGACTTAACTACGCTTCACCTGAAATACAAAATAAAATGTTAAAAACAAGACACATTTGCATGTTTAATGTGTGATTTTGGCACATACCGCGTCTATCCAGTCAATGAAAGAAGACACTCTGGTGAAGACCGTGGGCTTTCTCAGCTGGTTGCACATGCCGGCTGGACCATAGCTGACCACACCGTGGACCCTCCAGGTCCCGCCAGTGAAACAGCTCAGGGGCCCCCCAGAGTCACCCTGGGACACAGCGGGACGGGCAGAACAATCAACAGTGATGGAAGTGTAACAGAAGTAACAAAGTACTAAGGTATCTGTACTTTATGTATGTTTTATGAATAACACTTATGGGACAGTTCACACCCACCTGACATCCTGAAATGATCCCGTCTCCTCCTGCACACACCATGTTCTCCAGAGCAATGCTGCCCCACCAGTCCGGCTGGGAGCACACAGAGTGCTGCACCACGCGGATGGGCGCCTCCTGCAGGATGGCAGGGACACTGCCATAAACTGAAAACATCCATTATTTAAACATATGATACAGCTCCATAATTTGCATGGTTTTGAACTGATCGACTCACAGTCTATGAGACCCCAGCCAGTGACAAAACACTCAGTGTCATGAGGCAATGTCTCTCCGGGAGAAGCCAGGTTGGCAATAGCAACATAACCATTGTCGTACACCGGTTGAGCCAGTCTCAAAATAGCAATGTCGTTTCTATAATGACACAAAAACGTGTCATTTTTATTACAAACAGATGTGGTTAGTACCAAATTACACTTACTTGAGAAACTTTTTAAAATAAATTTTACTTTTTATTTTGATTATTGTTGAGTAATATGTATGAAGTAACTGTTGTTACTTGAGTACACTGATGGAAAAGTGTTTTACTTAAGTAAAGGAGCAGCTAATGGGGCAAAAAAGGTAAAGGTAAATGTTAAAGGTGTCACTTAACAAAAGTTACCAGTACTAAGTTACCATTTCAAAATATACTTTTAATGTATTTCACACGATTTTAGAACTATTAAAGTGTCAAATATAGTGAGCTTCATAAAGAATTGAGTTGATTTTAAAGAACTGAATTAATATTGTTTTGTTTCCTCAAAACCTCTGGGCAGGATGTGACCATGAAAAAAATAAAATTACTTGGCCATTTCAGGTGGTTTCAAACCTTAAAGAACAATTAAAGCCCATTATTGAAAAATGTCGTGGAGAAAAAAAGTATCTGATGTACCAAAGTAAAGTAAAAGTATGATGATACTGGAACAGAAGTGACTTAGTTCTTCTCATTTTTGTGGTTTGTCTTTTGAAAATTCCAAATTTTGTGCTTCTGAGTTTGTCCTTATGATTAAATTAACTTAAAATGATAAACCAGATGTTATGTCCACAGTTTATCTTTAAGTTACCCTTACTTGAGAAGTAGTTTCCCCAAAAAAGTTTCCCTCTTACTTGAGTAATTGTTTTAAATGTAACGTCTTTTACCCAAGGCCAAGCTGTCCGTTCCAGTACGGATGCACAAAAATCCTTTCCACACTCTGAAACTGCTCACTGCCATCATACTGGTCCAGATTATACTCCCCCACCACGGTTCTGTACTGCTGAGCGTTCGAGCTGGGAAAACCACAACATGTCATCTCAACAAAGGTCATCTGTCGACATGCAACTCTTTAAGTTTTCAGAGCCAACCTGAGGATACAGTGAGCCGCTGTCATAACGTGGAACGAGTCTATGAGGCTTCCACCGCAGATGTGATAGAACGAGCCGTCGTTGTGAGAATCCATCTGCAGAGACACCTGAGGAAACAAAGGGAAGAAGAAAAGCACTGGTATAACTCCAGGTTTAAGATCTGGAGAGCAAGTGTTTGCACAAAACCCCTGCAATGGGAACAATAGATGGATATCTTTGGAATTTTCTTTTGACAACAGCAAAAAAGTCTGTCACGAGAGGAGCCAACTGTCAAAGACTGGGCCAACATAATAAAATACATTTAAAAAGCAAGAAAAACTAAAATAATAATGATACTTTTGCCACCCATCAAATAAAAATTGACCAGTTTGATTTGTATAAATGGGAGGGATATGCCAGACGACATGCCGTATTTATAGCGACACTTGTTTTATTTAATTTCGTTTGAATCTGACATATTTTGTTGTTGTTTATATTTTCTGTTGGATTCAGTAATAAAAAGCCTACCTGCCACTTCCAGTCATTTGGTTTAGCGTCATGGCCCCCGATCACCCTGTCATTGTGCACCCTGTGGTTAAAGGGAGTCTCCGCATGCACCAGCCCTGAAAAAAGACATTTATAAAAGAAAATAATGATGACTTTTTCTTTTTTTCAAATGAGTAATCATTAAAAAAGAAAGCTTAGTCACCCACACAGAATATGAAAGCCACAAGCCAAGTCATTGTGAAGATTGGAGGACAAACTTGTTCTGAACTAGTCCTTTTTATACCAGTTTATACAGAGTGTTCTGTCAACATCAGCTACACGTGGATGAAAGCCAAAGACATGCTACAAAATGAGGACATATGATAAGCCACAAATGTATTACTAATAACACTACTGTATGTAATATGATTAAATGTGTCAGGTGGAGGCGAGTGAAATGCTCACTTTTATATCTAAAAACTCTTCATTTTTTTGTAAATAGAACATATTTTAATTCGATTTTATTTTCTTGTATCAACGATGGGAAAAAGGCAGATGCTCTTACGTCCGTCCAAAGCCAACAAAGCCACATGTGTGCAGGAAAAACCTTCCCTAAACTCACATGAAACACCAGCAAATAATGATCTGTATCTGTGCGTATGAGGACAGGCAATATCACTGTGTTGTTGAGAATATTAAGGTTTTTGTCCATTTTGTCCATTGTTTTTAAAATGTAAATATTTTCAAGTTGAGTCTATAAGTTATTTTTCACATTGTGCATATGTTTGTTGTGAAATGAGTTCAGTCCTAAACGTTGGAGCGGTTTGAGTCGTCCGTTTTCTCTGTGAGGCCCTTCATCAGCTGTCAGGAGTATGTTCCAAAGTATGTTCCAAATATGTCCATCCCCTGTGTCCATGGAGGGGGTTCTGAGGCCCAAACACATTATTCCAGTTTTTCAAGTTTTTAAGGTCCCAGTTAAAAGTTGACAAAAGCTTTATACCTCTGAGGTGATCCCGTCACTCTCTGGATATTTATTGTTTTAAAGTTTTTTGATTGTGCTTTGAATTTCAGTGTCAGTTTTTTCATTTTTTGTTTTGCTCTTCGGCCGTGGCAGGTCATTTGAGAGTCTGTTTCCGGATATTTTGGTGAATTTATTTGGTAAAATGATTCAAGCTATTTGTATTTGGTCTTTTGAGGTTTAAATTACGTGATTCTGGTTGACTGGTATTTTAAAAATTGTTCTTTCTGCATGTTGTTTTTTAAGCTTCCAAGATAGTAATTTAGAGACTTTTGAACCACTTTCTTAATATCTTTGTTATGTGAAGAGTAGTTTTAAAATTATTTCTTGTGAAGCCAGGTCATTGATTTAAACTCTTATCTTTTTAATTTCCTGTAGCGTTTTAGGGTTCCTGTTTTCTGTATGTTTAGCTTACAATACAATTGTTCTGTTAATTGTTTCTTTTGTTTCTTTTTAGCTGAGGCAAAATAAATGACCTTACCCCTCAGAACTGCCTTGGCTGCATCCAATTATTCAGGTCTTAGATCCTGCTTTTGACAGCGACTTTCTCCTTCTGGTGCTGCTTGTAGCCATAAAAACTGCACACTACCAGTGATGGCTGCTGCACAATAGCAGGCCTCACTGGTAGTGTGCAGTGATGCATCCACACTAGTGTGTACTAACAGTGTAGGACCATGGGGCTCTCACAAAGCTCGTTTTTGCTGGACCCAGGGACAAAAAGTGGCTACGATGTCCATGGGGTAAGTAAATGCGGTCAGTGTGTAAGTTTGAAGCAGGTCAAGATAATAATGTCCGCACCAGGATCATGCGTAACATTGATTACACAACATCTATTATAACCCTTTTTTTTTTAAATAAAAACATGTGATTTGAAATGGAATAATGTGTCTATTGTCATGACTATCATATCAAAACCAGTGTGGAAGAGAAGACAAACAAACTTCCAAACAAAGAGTTGGAACATACAGTGAAGAAAGCAATTGTTTGAGCATCCTGCGATTTTGCAAGTTCTCCCACTTAGAAACGATGAAGAAGTCTGAAATGTTCATCGCAGGTGCAGTTCCACTGTGAGAGACAGAATCTAGAAAAAAACAAAAACGGAAATCACATTGTATGATTTTTAATTAATTTATTTCTATGATATTGCTGCAAATAAGTATTTGAACATCTGCCAATAAGCAAGAATTCTGTCTCTAAAAGACCTGTTAGTCTGCCTTGAAAAAGTCCACCTCCTCCACTTCCATCTACATTAGTGGCACCTGTTTGAGCTCATTCGCTGCATGAAGACCCCTGTTCACCCCACAACAGACTCACACTACTGGCATGGGCAAGGAAGACACCAGAGACTACATTGTAGACCTCCACAAGGCTGGAAAGGGCTACAGGCAAGTGGCAAGAAGTTTGGTGGAAAAAGATCAACTGAGGACTCGGACTGGGACAGGTTACTATTTTGTAATACACTGCGTCCTCATAGAAAATCATGCAACACACACTCATGCTTAAAGGTGCCATAACATGCTTTTTTTCACGTTTCGTAGTCTATCCTAAGTGTATATTTGATCATAATAAGGGTTGTGCAACACCCTTAACATAATAGTTAAGAAATATCACCCAGACCTTGGACCCCCTCACCAACCCGGAAATGCAGACGGCTTGGTTTGATATTCGCCCCATGGATGTATTATAAAAAGGCAGTTGCTCTTGTCTGTCCCAAAGCCAACAAAGCCACATGTGTGCAGACAAAACCTTCCCTAAACTCACATAAAACACCAGCAAATAATGATCTGCATCTGTGCGTATAATGACAGACAATATCACTGTATTATTGCCCTGGATCTATTACATTATCCACTGTTTCCCTGTGTTCTCCCCTGATCGCTCACGATGATCGATGTCCTCTTGCTCGACACTCGACACACATGTGCTTTAAAGGAGTTCGATGTTTCTGGCATCTTTATTTATTACTCAGGTCTTAGATTCTGCTTTTGACAGCGACTTTCTCCTTGTGGCGCTACGTGGAGTCACAAAAGCCGCACACACCAGTGATGCCTGCTGCAAAACACTACCTCGGACACGTCTCGCTGCTTCTGTTGTAACAGTGTAGGACCATGGGGCTCTCACAAAGCTCGTTTCTGCTGGACTCGGGGTCAAACTGCGGCTACCACGTCCACGGGGTGAGTTTGATAAGGTCAGGATGAGAACGTCCGCACCCGGATCGTGCGTAACGTCCCGTGGTCGTGTTCATGGGCGTTTTTACAGCGTAACAACCGGTGCAGTGCTGTCGTATTAGACGCACTTCATGTCGTGTTAATAATAATAAGACCTTGCAACATTTAAACATATTCAAATGCGTGGAATTCCTGCTCTCTTGTAACAAAATTCGACATGTGATGAGGTGGCATTTGGCGTTTTCACTGTTAAAACCGCGCGTCGCTTGGATGTATCATGCTTTATAGTTGGGAAACAAGTTTTATGCTCATTGTTATGTAATGTTGTTGAAACTGTTTATGTATTAACACAAAGGAAGAGCGCAGAGCAGGATACAGACTCAAGGATCCGGGTTCTGTGTGTAATTCCGTGTTTGACCGCAGAGGGGCGACATTGTTCATATTCCCCGCTCCTGATCCAAACAAACCTGTTTTTGAAGTGGATCATGTTCTTCCAGGTGCAACAGGATTCCCCTGCTCTTAAGGCTGGTCTGGAGCCTTTCTTTGACTTCATTCTTTCCATTGGCAACACTAGACTGGTGAGTGGGATGGAGGAATCTAACCTTTTATCATATAACACCATAGGCCTATAGGCAGTATTCTATCACCCAGTATCTGATATAATAGGCCGAAGGTAATCAAATCAGTAGGCAAAAGGAGGACACAATTTCCTGTCTCAGATGTGCTAATACTGTATACAAGTGTAATTATTTAACTGCTATATATATTCAATAACATTGTCACACAACACTAGTCCTCATAATTAAGGTGTATTAAACTAAAATTAAAAATGTACATAGTCTTAGAAAATGCTCAATATTGTAATGCAATGTTGATAGTGTTCAAAAGTGCAAGTACTATTGTAGTATGATACTCTGCCTGTCCAAAAAAAAAAAGTTGCCACAGTAAGAAAGGGGCACATGGTAGGACCAGATTACCCTTGATTACAGCAAACATTCTCTGTGGCATAGTTTCAATAAGCTTCTGCAATATTAAAACATTTAATTCCATCCAGTGTTGCATTATTTTTCACCAGTTGATCTTGTATTGATGATGTGAGAGTGACCACTGCACAAAGCCTTCTCCAGCTCGTCCCAAACACTGTCACTGGGGTTCAGATCTGCAGTACATTAGTTTCTGCTTCTCCTCAGATGTTTTCTCTGCTCGATGCCAATGACTTGACCCTTCTCAAACATATCAACATCTTTTCTATGACCACGGGATTTATCTTTCCACATGTTTCAGAAATGAGAAGCTGCTCACTGCATCAGTTGGGTTTAAATACCGTGTCGCAGCTGAAAGATCATCGCCCATGCAGCTGTTATCCAGTAGGAGGCTCCACCTACAACTTGCTTAGTTGAATCTGAGTAGTCACTTTTTTTGGACAGCTGTGTACTCTCTTTCCTTATGCTGACTGACTAACTTTAAGACTTTGTGCATTATTCATTCTGAGCTCCACCATCACACACATTTGCACACAAACACACACCCCACATTCACATTAGGCGAGGTGGGTGACAGTCTGCACCAGAGCCACTGCCGCTCCACAGTTCAATCCATGTGTTTGCTATTCACTGCCATTGTTCTCTTTTTTAGAACAAAGAAAGCGATTTATTTAAAGATCTACTAAGGGCCAACGTGGAAAGAGCCGTCAAATTCGAAGTGTACAACTCCAAAACGCAGCGTGTGAGAGAGCTGGAGGTGACGCCCAGCAACATGTGGGGCGGGCAGGGTCTGCTGGGCGCCAGCGTCCGCTTCTGCTGCTTCGAAGGGGCCAACGAGAACGTGTGGCATGTCCTGGTAAGACGTCCAAACACATTTACACACATTTACATTTATTCTGCACAATCTACCCATGGAGACAAATGGTGACATACGTTTGCAGGATGTGGAAGATAATTCACCTGCTGCCTTGGCTGGCCTTGTTGCCTTTGACGACTATATTGTGGGAGCGGACCAGGTGCTGCAAGAGGTTAGCTTCTTCATCTCATTTTTGTTCATTAAAAAATGCATCAAAAACAGTGTTAATTACGCTTACAGTCCGAGGACTTCTACTCTTTGATCGAAGCGAGTGAAGGAAAACCTCTGAAACTGCTTATATACAACGTTCAGAGTGAGCAGTGCAGAGAAGTAGTGGTGACGCCAAACGGTGCGTGGGGAGGAGAGGGCAGGTATGCATTTATGTCAATTACAATATTCATCCCGCCACAATACTGACAGTACATTTGTATCTAATCACGTGTCATATCTACTAGCTTAGGTTGTGGTATTGGCTATGGCTATTTGCACCGGATCCCAACTCAGCCAGTTCTACCAAAGCCGGAGGAGGAAGAGCACCTTCTGCAGAAGTCTGTCACAGAGGATCCAGAGCCTGTTTCTCACCATCACAAACCTGCAGTGAGTATGATCCCATCTTTTACAAACATCAGCCGCTATCGGAGGTAAGAAGGATGCGTTAACTATCATTGCAGGTGCCTTCTGATGTCAGCGAAATGGATCTGAACCAGATTAAAGAAGACCTGAATCTACCTCTTCCAACGAATCCAAACACAACTTCTGGTGAGATAAACATTGTGGCTTTTGCTTGAAGGTCATAAAGAGTAAATATAGATAGGTACTGAGATCTGATATGGATATTACTCTGCTGATAATGATATTTGTTGTGCTGTGGTGGTTCACAAATAAACGATTTCCTATTGTAAAGAAATATACAGATAATGTATTTGATGAGATATAATATAATTTGATCGTCTCTTTAGCTGTATTGATCTTCTATTTTTATTAGATATAAGAAAAAGAACTGTCGAGTATCAGTGTTAATGATACAGTTAAGAGATGGGCAATATATAGAATGTATTGAATAGAATAAAATGTGTTTGAAGATATGCAAAAAATTTGAATATTGAATAAAATGTTTGATTGAAAAAAAAAGCTACAAAAACAAACTAAAAATTAAAAAGAAATGTCGTAAACTTTAAAGGTATAAGGTGACATTTCTGTACTGTTGTGATTCATTTTACAGACATTTCACATGTGTCTGATAATCAAACCTCAACTAACACTTTGAAAGACATATTTTCAAATTCCTGTTGGATTGACATCATATTGTCTGACTATTGTTTTCGGGATACACCCAAAAAGTTGTGTGATTTTCATTTTTGTGAGTATTCCTCGCTCAAAACACAGATATATAAAGCCATTCTCCTGATATATCACTGATACAAATATTAGCACTGGTACATCACTCACTTCTAAAAGAAAACTGAAGAGGACGTGTTTCAAAAATAGAAAAGAAGAAAGAAAGAAAACCGTCCTGGACAATGTGAAAATCAGTCATTCAAGAGAAATGTTTTGTCCTTC
>NW_027315812.1:19186162-19351162 GCF_026437365.1 Eucyclogobius newberryi
GTGGTAAAGAGGGAG
Organism: Eucyclogobius newberryi; assembly: GCF_026437365.1. Lineage (NCBI taxonomy): Eukaryota > Metazoa > Chordata > Actinopteri > Gobiiformes > Gobiidae > Eucyclogobius > Eucyclogobius newberryi. The sequence continues at coordinate 19,186,178 of NW_027315812.1, forward strand.
CTGAGCCGAAAGGCAAAGCTCTCGATTTACCGGTCGGTCTACGTTCCTACCCTCACCTATGGTCATGAGCTTTGGGTAGTGACCGAAAGAACAAGATCGCGGATACAAGCGGTCGAAATGAGTTTCCTCCGCCGGGTGGCTGGGCGCTCCCTTAGAGATAAGGTGAGGAGCTTGGCCACACGGAGGGAGCTCGGAGTAGAGCCGCTGCTCCTCCACGTCGAGAGGAGCCAGCTGAGGTGGCTCGGGCATCTGTTCCGGATGCCTCCTGGGCGCCTTCCTGGGGAGGTGTTCCGGACATGTCCCACCGGGAAGAGGCCCCGGGGAAGACCCAGGACACACTGTCTCTCGGCTGGCCTGGGAACGCCTCAGGATCCCCCCAGAGGAGTTGGAGGAAGTGTCTGGGGAAAAGAAAATGGATGGATGGGTTATATCATTTGAAGACACATTAAATTCACCTCTACCAAAGATACTTGAACACACTGTGTGGACTAACATTGACTAATGCTAATGTGGTGAGTAGTACCTACATTGCTCCAGAAGCAGAGGCAGTGATAGTATGTGATAGACAGTGTTTCCTATTGTATCCGATCAGGCCATATTTAATTGAAACTAAACTGTATTTTAGAACATGTTGTGAAATAATGGCCAGTTTTGAGTACAGCCTCAATTAGAAAAGAAGCTCCACACAAAAGCTTTTAGCCGGTGAAACGTGAATCCACCCACTTTGCATTCATTTTCCAGCACTAATCCCATACGCATTAACAGACTTCTATTTCCGCCTGTGTTTTTGTCACCCTCCCACCTCAATCACAGATCTCTCGGTGTGATGCGGCCTATATTTGGAAGTGCGATGGCGGCGAGCTGCGTTTGCACGACGGGCGTCAAGCCGTTCTCTCTGCGGTGAGCCTGGCACAAGCAGGGAATAATCTGGGTAAGTGCCCATGTACCGGACCAAAGATGTACACAGTATAATTACATTCATAACAGCGGCGCTGCGAGGGGCCTAAACTCATTACAAAGTTGTTTTCATCACATGTGGTGGTCTCCAGCTGTTACATTGTTAGACATGGAGGGATATCACTTTTAATCAATTTGTTAAAATGTAGCTCAAGCATATGGACAACCTCTAAAGTGAAACACGACTTTGACAAGTATCAAAATAAAGAATAGTTTAATTGTAATTGCAACATAGTTAATTATAGTAATTATTTAAGCATGGCTGTATTAGGCTCGTTTGAGTAAATGTATACAGGCGGCAGCAGTAGTATAGTAGTAATAGTGTAGTAATTGCAGTAAAAGAAGAAGTAGGAACAGTTTCCAGAGCAGTAGTGATTAGGTAGTTCAGAATACTTTACAATCACTGTTTTATTTTTTAATGTCGATTCAGTAGACTAATACAATTATTATTATTATATTATATCAATTATTATATTGGATTGTATAGAATCCCAGACCACAATGCTGCCCTGTGATTGGTCCAGTTTAAAGCTAGTATATCTTCAGTACAGTTAAATAACTATAACCCTCATTCATTGACCTTTAGTCTCCTCCCACAGTGGGGCATTACACTAGCACCAAGTTACAGGTCTAATCTGTGGAGCGGCGACCCAGCTCACATTATGTATATTTGTCAAGGGTTTTTTTGATCAATAAAACACCTGCCTGACAGATTACTTTAAAGCTATAGTGGAACCTGTCAGGCAAAGCAATAATATCCAAAAGCTTCATTTTGCAAACACTGCAAATCACATTTTTCTCCTTTCCTTTACCACCAGTGTGAAATATAGTCACAACACATACTGCCTCCGTGGTGCTCCGAGCTGCCTCTTTGCCCCCCCGTCCCATTTGTACTCATTTCCTCGTGACAAAAGAGGACAGAGACGGATGGGACGCAGCGGCCAATCAGGAGGTGAGCTGAGGGCGTCCTGATTTACTTCCTCAAAGACACTAATTACCATTGGTCCAGACAGAGGAGCAGAACACGCTGATCGCTGTCAGGGTGGCCCCGCTATGCCAGGTCCACCATCTGCTCCCGGGACTCCCACACATGCACCCAAAATAAGAGCCAATATACATCCACGCCATGCTACATTGAGGTTTCTGGGTTAGCGCCTCGTAATCTGCATTGAATAGATATTTATTCCCAAGGAGAGCAATTAGTGTTGTGAAGGTGTTATTTTTGGTCACAATTAAGAGTCTCTCGCCATGAATCTATATAGCGTTTTTTGTTGATTTCTTCTTCTTTTTTTTCTTATCCAATTTAGCCTCGTCTTTGATTAATCCTTTTTTTTTAGTTCCTCACTGTTGGATTTGACCTACAGCTCATCCAAATAAGAATGACCTGAAAAGATTTGGCTTTCTGAGTACCTCCAGCTCTAAATCGAGTCTATAACAGGTCTAAATTAAGACTAAACGAGGTAAAATACACAATCACCACCAAGAAATTACCTGATAAAGAGCAAACATGTGAATAAAATGTACTTAAAACCATGTAAACATTAGAACTGTCTTTACTCTATTTACTTCTTCTGAGAGTTCACACTTCACTGTGATTGGTTGGATCCACCTGTCACTCACTCAGAGCCTGGAGGCTGAACAATAGGCACGGATGGGGATTGAGCAGGGTCTGTGTTCAAGCACAAACAGTTTCACAGAATTTATATGTTACTGGAAAGTAGAATATCGTCAAAAAGATCAGATCGCACAATTCAATATGTATCATCATATTGTCCAGATCTAGTTAATGTATACTTTGTAGGCTCCAACGGTCTGTCTTCTGCTGTTGACCCATCCTCATTGCCGTTGGGGTAACATGTCAGGAGGACTGTACTGGAGGGTTGAGAGAGTCCAGAGCGCTTGCTGCGATTCCAATCTGTGACTTGGAGGAAACCGAGCGAGAAGCAACGGAACGACGGCGTTTTTGGCTCGCTCTCTAAACACGAGTTCTTCTCTGTGCGTGACATATTTACAGTGACATCTCCTGCAGCACTGAGCCCTGGTTCTGAGTCTACGGGGCCCCGTCTCCTGGAGTTTACTTCATTTACCACTTACCCGTGAGCCACAGGATGTATGCAGCGCTCCGGTCCTCCTGCACAGTCACCTCTAATAAACATGCACATCACAGCATTACAGTCATCAGTGCGGCCACAAAGGAAGACGCTTTTCTACCACTGTCTTGAAAGTTCATTTGTTGGATACATCATAGAACGGACTGTAGAATACCGTATTTTCTGGAGTATAAGTCGCACCGGAGTATAAGTCGCACCAGCCAAAAAATGCATAATTGAGAAGAAACAAACATAAGTTGCACTGGAGTATGAAATACGGTTGCAAGTGTGAAAATAACAAATAATATCGCATATAAATTGCTCCGGATTATAAGTATGTAAGTAAGTATATAAGTATATAAGTATAAATATAAGTATAAGTCGTAAACCATGAAAAAAAGGTGCGACTTATAGTCCGGAAAATGCGGTATATTGTTTTTAATGTTATTTATGACTTGGGCTTAACAAAAACACAATTGACACTTATTTAATTTAGAGATATGAATGTATTTACTTAAACTTTAACTGTTTAGAGCCAACAGATGCTTTGTTTACACTGAACGATCTTTATACATGCTTCTTCGACACATATATGACTGAGATACTGTCACACTCTGCCACAGCATTAGCATACGCTCTATAAATCTCATTATAGACTAAACTTGTTATTGCTGAAAAATAAATGTGCAAATGAGAACAGCCTTTTTTATTGGCTTCTACGCCTGGGGGAAAAACAAAAAAAACAGCTAGAAAATGAGCAAATCAATAAAACTATGAGTCAAATGATTTATGGTCCACTTCCACAAACAGCTTGGGCACTTATTTCCAATTGTAGCCCCTTCCATCAGCCCTGGTGGTGCTGCATATGGGCCTGACAGGCTGGAGGCTCGACAACAGAACACACGTCACTTGTGTCTTAGTCTGGAAAGAGCTGAATTAGCTTGTAGCCGTCGAAGTGCCAAGGAATGGACCCTCAGCGATTTTTAAAAATATTTTTGAAACATGGCGGAGGCTTCTGGCGGCGCTGGGAGAAGGATTAGACACACTGGTGGCGGAACGGGCGCGTAATAAATGTAGATTGAGCACAGCTATCAGAGCTCTGCAGAAGGACGGGAAGGAGAGAAGCAGTTGGTGTTGGGGGGATGTTAAACCAGTGGTGCATACATTTGTGGAGATATCTCTTAGTCCCATGTATGTGTGACTGAATGAAATGTCAAGAGTCAAAATTGGAGAGTGACCACTGCACAAAGCCTTCTCCAGATCGTCCCGAACACTCTCACGGGGGTTCAGATCTGTGGTGGATCAGTCTCTGCTTCTCCTCAGGTGTTTTCTCTGCGCGATGCCAATGATTTGACCCTTCTCAAACATATCAACATCTTTTCTATGACAACGGGATTTGTCGTTCAACATGGTTGTTTCAGAAATGAGAAGCTCCACCTACTGTATTTGTTAGTTGAGTCCATGTCACTTTTTCTTTTTTACTGGCTCTGTGCCCATATTGCCCATTTTTTGTAGTTTTTCCTGGCCGAGAAGGAGAGTCTAAGGACAGAGGACCCTGGGACATCGTCCCTCGCCACCACAGACATTGTCTGACTCCATCGCCACCACAGACATTGTTGATTCATTTCTCCCTGTGGCCCTCAGAGGCAACTGTTGTTGTGATTTTGGGCCTTACAAAAATAAATTGATTTGATTTGATTTGATTTGATTGCCATAGATTCATTTCCAAACCAGGGATTTAAAGAGATTGTTGATAATGGTGGTATTTGAATATACAAGTTTGTTTGTGCTAATATTCACATTATTAATAAGGGTTTTGGACATATAATTTAAAGGTGCACTATGTGACCTTTCTGGGGGACTGTTCACTGCTTGTATCTATGGAGATGTTATTGGCCTGACTGAAATGTTCCACAGTATACTATTAAATCAATCTCCATTGAGACAATCAGATGACTCCACCAGGCCAAGTTAGATCTGTGGAGTGGCGTACCCCGCTCACAGTAAGAATGCATATCTTTTTTAAGGATTAGCATTAAAACACTTGTGCTTGACTAAAGATGCTAGATACATTTAATGGCACATTGTAGAACATTCGAGGAAAAGCACTAACATCTCCATGGAGATAAGAAGGGCGCGGTCCCTCATGATTACATATTTGAAGAAGAAAATGCAACAATTGTCATTGACTTTGTCCTATTAAGAGATACTTGAAGTGTAACTGATGGGCCGACTGTTGTGGCTCTGACTGTTCACAATATTATCCATCATGCATTATGTAGTTTGACTTTGTTTGAATAAAACACAAGAGCCCTACAGCCTGTGTATGTTGCTCTTTGTTCTGATCTCCAGCCCCAAGTTATAACTCTGTGAACTCGTGTGACTGTAGAGGAGAGTCATATGAGAACAGGATGTGGCAAACCTGTGACAACAAAGTGATCATTCCCTGTACAGTGTATGAAGTAAAGTAAAAAATAAGCCTGTTATCAGGTTGGGCCAGGACACACTGTGCAACAACAGCTGAGCTACCCAAACATCCCTCCTCCCCTGGAGATTCACTTTTTGTAATTACTTTTAGCGAGCGAGTGAGGCTGTGCTTCCCTGCTGCGTGAAAGCCTGAGCACTTTCTCCTCTGTCCTAAAAGGCTCTTCTCTTTTCAAGGGTCCAGTAAAAAATCAACCATCATCTCTATCTATTATGAATGGCCTTTTGAACACAGCATAAAGTCTGTTATTCTATCTGTGAACGGCAATGAGTCTGTTGCATTATGCATTAACTATTAATGAATCCATCATAACCAGTGTCATATGAGCAGACATGAGCTTAAGAGCACGCAGCATGACAGTAGTTTAGCTTTGAACAAGACACCTTAAAACACTGCCTCTATTTACCTACTTTCAGAGGTAAATAGAGCAAGGCAGGTGGTGGGTGCTCCTGTCTGCGCCTCAGAGATAGATGAGGATGAGAATGCCCAGGTGAACACAAGAGTCTTCCATCCCTTATCAGCTCGTGAGTCATCGGCCGCTCCAGCTTTGTCAACACTGGCCCCGTCAGAAGTAGAAAAGCGCACAGGACGTTATATGCTCCCATCTGGATCAGCAAGTGTGCGCAGGAGGCTTTCTAAAACACCAATGGCTAATTTCCACTGCGTCAGTCGCTCTTGTCCCCTGATGATGGTTGATGGTGGGCTCTGCTCCCCAGCGCAGCTTATGGACAGCTGCATCATGGGAACATACTTCACAAAGAGGTTGATTATTGATTGTGATTATAATGTTTTTCCCATGTTATCGTGTTGGTAGAACCGGAAACCTTTTGTGAACAAGAACATAAAGGTAATCAAATGTTGGTACATGAGGAGTAGTGAGAAGAAGGATGTTGAAACTTCAGTGCAGACAAGACGAGGAAATAACAGTTTGTAGCATTTTTGCGTTTCATCCTTGGAATATGACACAACTGTAAAGGCTTTTTAAAGGAAACAGTTACATTTACATGCAATAAATACAGTGAAATTGATATTGTGATAATATTGTACCATGAGATTTGTCTTGTATTATCGACTGGCTCAAAATGCAGCTGCAGGAGTACAAACAGGAACTAAAAGAAGAGAGCACATTAGGCCGGTGCTCGAGTCTCTTCACTGGCTCTCTGTCGAGTTCAAAATCAAATTTAAAATCCTCCTCCTGACGTACAAAGCCGTAAATTACATGACCCCATTCTCCCTCAAAGATGCTATAGTATAGTACTCTTCGCTCTCAAAATGCTGGCCTTCTGGTGGTCCCAAGAGTCTCTAAAAGCACAGTAGGAGGGAGAGCGTTTAGCTACCAAGCTCCTGTGTTATGGAATCAGCTCCTGGTCCATGTTGAAGAGGCTGACACAGTCTCTTCATTTAAGACCAGGCTTAAAACGTTCTTCTTTGAAATGGCTTATGGTCGGACCAGTTAGGAACAGAAATATAAACCCACAGCTTCAGCTACACTGCACTAGGAGGAAGGGGGAAGCACAATCCTCTTCTAAAGACTACTTATTCTATCAAACAATATTCCATATTTAATTTCACTTGCAATCTGTTCATTGCCTTTTCTTCTTCTCCCACTTCCCTGTGGAACAGGTACATAAAAGACCTGTGGATCCAGATGCTCCTCGACTCCTAGAGAAACGGTCTCTCCTCCATATGAACAGTTCTTCATCTGCCTCGCAGAACTGGTTCTCCTCCTGAGTGGGTTCTCTCCTTCACTATGGAACTCTTCGAGGTTTCTACTTTTTCTCAAAGAGATTTGGTATTTTTTCCTTGCTGAGAAGGAGGGTTTAAGGACATGGGATGCTGGGACATTGCCAAGTCCATATGAACAATGTTTAATCTGGTTTTCACTGCTGTTGTGATTTTGGGCATTACAAAAATAAAATTAATTTAATTAATGATTTCGAAAGCTTTTGTCAGTGCCACGTCCTCTTTTAGTTGACTAATTGATACACACGACACGTCTTCAGTCGACCACAACATCCTTTAGTTGACCACAGACCTCGTGCCTTTCCACCTGTTTCGTTTGTGTTGCCTGATCATTTAGTTAATTCAGAAAATACAGTATTATCATTTAGCTGTGAAGAAGGATCTTCATTTTCTGTTACCTCTTTTAGAATTCCAATTATGAGCTGTGCCTCACCAGATCATGAGGCTATCGTGTGGTTATGATTACGGTGAAGAAGCTAATTAATCTCACATTGCTATTCACTTTAACTCTTCTAAATCAGGCAATTTGTTCAACCAGAGGAAACGCTGTGTAAGTGCTGCTTAACCTTTACGTTACTCCATCGGCAGTGATTTGCATAACACCTACCATTCCCCCCAAAACTGTAAACAAAGACCACTATAGAAAATGCAGATTAATTGTCCTGCATTGTTCTTGTGCGTCTCTATGGCAACAGGAAATTTACCATGAAGTATGTAATTACCATTTTCTGTGTTGCTTTTGTTTCAGCTGGCCCTGATTAAAGATGGAGGGACCCAGAGTTCCTTAATGCAATATGGGGTGAGTAAATGTACGGTGTTCCTGTGGGTGCTCGCTTAAGCCTTTGCTCGGTGTAAGTGCTGCTGTAGTTCATCACAAAGGATTGTGCCCTGCAGTTAGCCAGCTGCCAACTGCCGATCCTCTTCTCTCCGCTTTCTCTGCTTTGCTGTGTCTCAGCCATGCGTTCATCTGCAGTGACACGCAATCCCTTTGGGAAAAGAAAATATGACAGTACTGTACATGCAAGATATAGGCAGCTTTAGAAGAAGGTTATTATAGAGTGGTATTACAGTGTGTTTGAAAGAAGTGGGTCATAGTTGTAGCATTAGCGAAACAATACGGATCACTATTGTAGTGAGGTTGGCTAATGCAATTTACAAGTAAAATACAAAAATCAGTGTTATGAGACGTTAGAGTGTAATTTCAAACGTTTTAAAGCACACTAACAATTTGATGGTTCTCAATCTTGTTTATCCCCTAATTCAGGGCTGTGGTAAGTACATTTGTTTACTATAGAGGACTATTATTAATCAATCCATCTTTATTTCTGACTCAAAGGGTCCATATAAAACAGTTAAAAACACATGCACAACAAATATTGTCCTATTGGCCAATTGATGTCCAAAATTATCCAAAACAAGGATGTCCAAACCTTTGTCAAAAGAGGCCAGCTATTGAAACATATTGAGGGGCTATGGCCGGTGGTCAATACAGATGTCATTCAGATGATGATGCATTAACATAACTTGCATTCATTTTAGGTCTTTTATCTCAATGCAATGTAATGTTTGGGCCAATTCAACAGGAGGCCTGAGCACCAGCAGCAATTGGCCATAGTTTGGACACTGCTGCTCTAAAACAGCCAGGGCTCGCCTACCCTCAGGTGCCCCAGCTTGGGAAACACTGACAAACACACCTATGTTTATAGCTTTGAAACATCTCTGTTTCCTCTAGTATATAATCAATACCATGTAATATTGTAGAGCCTTATATGTAACCACACCAGCCAGAGCACTCGGAGACTCTTTACCTCAAAGAACTACCGTCAGAATCAATCCATTGATTGAGACGGCTAAGCAGGATCCATTTGCCTCACAGTAATGGCCTCTAGAGCGCGGGGTTGTGGTCATACTACAGTGAGCTGCTGCTGCTGCTGCTGGCAGTAAGATGCTTTTGGGCAGATGAATGTGCTGAGCAAAGCCATATGTAGTTAAGCAGTGAGCCGGGGTGTATGAACCAGTCCTGTGCCGGAGTGAAAGCCTTCCATTTTGCAGAAGCTCATCACGTGAAAGCTCAAGAGTGACAACAATACATCTGTCTGAGCTCGACAACCCAGCGCTTTCATCCACGTCGCGAAACGGAAGAGAGAAAGATCAAACCACTGACTTTTATGTCCCTGAATATGCTGCAAAGATGCTGTCAAATTCCAGGAGTGTTGTGGGAAATAACTGTCTTGAAATCTTATCTATTTCTCACCTAAAACACAAAAAAGAATCTGGTATTTAAACTTAATTTGATGGTTGGACTGAATCTATTTTAAACAATAAAAATTGACAAAAATATAAGAATAAAAAAAAGAATAAAATAAAAACAACAACAGAAAAGTAAAAAAAATAAAATGCAAAAAGAAGTAGGCAAATAATTATATAAAAAAAGATGACCTACATCTTAAAACTAAAGACATAACAGAAAATGATACACAAACCATCCCATTGTCACAGCATCCCTCCCACAGGACCCTCCACAGAAAGAAGAGCAAGGAAACAAGTGCTACATTCTTAATAAATTGTTTCCATTTTACTGAACCCACGGCAGCAGAACACTTCCTTCAGCCTCTGTGAACACACATTAAGCTGTATATGTAGCAAATAAATGAGTGCAGATACATGCATTTATTATATTTCTAGAGTCTTGTATCCAATTTACTCAACAAAATCATTTTCAGCCATGTCCAATTCCCTTTTCGTAAAGAAGTATGCAAAAAAAGATTTGGTATTATTAGCTGTCCAACACAAGTGAACCTTAAACCTCAAATGCATCCACACAATGCACCAATAACACAGCGTTTAGGCTAATGTTCATAACGATGTCTGGAGTAGGTGTGCCACATTAGTTGGCTCCTTGATTGGATTTGTCCCTGCATTTTTATATGGTAATGCCATCCTCAGACTGTCTCCAGGGACCTTTATCTGCAGCCCACAGTCTCAGAGCAAGGCAGAGTTGTATCTCGGCTGTTGATTTAATAATAAAATGATTGCAATGGCAGCAGGCCGCCCCACACACGGACACGGCACATAACGCTCATCAAGTAGTATAAAACTGAAATACGCCGTCAACAAACCCTGTTTCGTATCAACTGCAGATCAGTCGCACAGGTTAACAACAAGTATTACTGTTTGCTATCTTGCATATTCTATTGTGTATTGTTTATATGGTCAACAGAGGCGTTTCTTATGCCCAAAAGAACTATATTGACGTGTTTGTGCCCAATAATAATTCCCTTCTCGAGATCTACAGTGCTCTAAGCAGCTTAGTCCTCAGTCTGTGATTCACTACATTAAACCAGCACATGACTCAGACGCTCTCCAAATCTCATTTCTTTTCCATTATGACTCTTATACCTCCATGTTGTGCCCCCCGTCTGTGAACCACGATCTGAGGACAGGACAGATAAAAGCCTGTATCAGTTTGAATACAATCGGCCTGTTCTGTTTTCGTCTTTTATTTGGTGATATTTTGCACTGGGCACATCTGTGACGTCTGTGAAAGCTCCATCACGCTGAGCCAGAGCAAATGTTTAGTGCTACAACAATACAAAGCGGCTTATCAAACACTATTCACAAACATAGACGCCGAATGATAAATATATTGTCTGAAAATCATTCAAATATTCAGTTTTATTTACTGTACGGATTGTGCCGATGTTGAAAATGTTTTACTACAGCAGTTTTGATTATTTTTATATATAAACCAACTTTTTCTTTTCATTTTTGGATGAACATGTTTTGAGCAAAGACCAGGGTTTGCACTGGGCTCCACTAACTTTCTTATTTCAGTTTGTCGTTTTCTGGAAATCCCACTTGAATCCTCAGACACTGCTCTCAGTCAACTTGCAGAATTGGATGTCACCGTCTGGCCAACACCACTCACTGTTACTCTGAGAGGCAACAGTTTTTTGAATGTGTTTCTTTTTCCCAATATCCGAGCCAGTCTTGCAGTAAATTATTCATTACTTTTGTTGCCAAAGCTTTATCGCTATAGAGACAACCATGCCAAGTATGTTGTTGTGGATGTAATTTGCATGATGTTCAAATTCTACATTGGAATATCTGCCTCATTAACCTTGTTGGGCTAATTGCCACTTCCAATGAGCGTAGGTAATGAACAGTATGTTCAGTGCATTTTCCAAAAGCAGCTGCTAAGGCTTTGACAGCTTGATTACCTTAGCGATACTGAGTCAACAAACCCAGACAAAGAGGTGAGTGATGTTAAAAGTATAGGGCAGGCAGTGCAGTCGATGTAGCTTATGTGCTCATAAACAGGAGGCTAACAAGCTGTTAGTGGCATTACACTTAAAGCCAAAGCTCAATAATCGAGCTTATATCCTCTCCATAGATCAGTCTCATTTATAAAAATGTACATGGAATTCACAAACTTCCTCAAAGTTGCACACTTAAAGGGCTGTTTTGTTCTTCTTCTTCATGTAATAGAGTAAAATCTGATTTGCCCCAATACAGACATTTAAAAAGCAGTTTTTTGAATGAAAATTAGACCCCTTTGCGCTGTCTGCATCTAATTATAGAGCGTATTATTCGTATTATTATAAACCAGGAGGAGCATTGTTGGCTACTTGTTGTTAGCTTTACTGTGATTTAAAAACGCACTCGCTCTCTCTGAAACATTCCAGGCAAAGAATGAGGTGAATCAGAAAAGTGAAACATGTACACAACCACTTGACCCTGAAAAGACTTCAAACTTCTTCAGAATAAACTTTCTGCAATAGTCTGTTGAAGTTAGTGTTTTTTTGGGTTTAACACATGCTGCTGACTTCAAATACAAAGTGTATGATATTTTTATGGTTTCGAGCACATTTTAAAAAGCTGCTTTTAAAAATCGCCATAGTCCTTTTCCACATAACAGTCTTGTCACTCACTCCCACTGTTTAAATAGATCTCTTTATACTCATCAAACAAAATAGCATCCGGGGAGGTCTTTTGTCAAACTGAACTATGAAAATGGCAGAGGGTGAAAATGCTTTTTGATCACAGATGCTGGATTTATCTCCCGGGTCTGATTAGCTGCTGTCGGGTCTGGAGCGTGGAGCTCGGTGATTACCCGACGTGGACGCATCACCTGAGCCATGTCTCTGCACGTCACGGCTCTCAGTGACTCACTCCTTTGGTCTCCTCCATCAGTGTCACATGCTGTGTCCTCTCTCCTCCTGTTCTCATTCTCATGTTTCAGCTGACCATCTCCTCACACCGTTGTAAACACTAATACTGATTTATGTGAATATGTAATTACTATATTTAACTTTGTAAAACACAATGAGCAGTGGAAGTCTAATTCCATTTTATCTTGATGTGTTGAAGGTTGTTTGCACAGTTTGAGTCAGTAGAGCAGCACTTGTTAAATCAAAATTTAAACTATACAATATATTATACATATATTTCCTATTAAATATATCCCAAAATTATAATTAAAAAAACAAAAACATGAAGCTGGACTAGTTTTATTGTTGTTGGATCAATTGTAAGCCTGGATGTCTCAAAGACGTCACTACTTATAATGATTATTTCATGATAATTATTCAGCTACAGTTCCACATTGTCATTATGTAGAGTTAAATTGTCACTTAGCTGCTCCCTTTTCAGGAGTTGGCACAATCAACCTGTTGCCTTTTGATTTGACAGATGATTTTCCCGTCACAAATAAACATAAATGCAAGGGCCATAAATTAGATATGGTAAAGTACATAGGCACACTTTAACACCGCAGTATATTATTAATACAACTCTTTCCACAAATATGAAGAGAGTGAAGTGTTTGTAGAGGCATGACCTGATTACACATCACCTCTGCTCCTCTGCGATTTCGCCGCGTTCACATTTTAACATTCAGCACAATCCCTGAAACAGAATTTGGCATCGGGGGCCCCGGCGCTCCTCTACTGACAGCTGCCTCGCGCCACATAAATAGCCTGCCACACAATGACATAAAATGGGATGCGAGCAGTCGGATAGGTGTGAATAAGCCTCTTTTGAGCGTGTGCGATGGTGGTTCTGCGCCGAGATAGGGAGGTGGTGTCGAAATGAGGACACACACTGAATAATGTCTTTAGTGCAGCCGGCTGTAGCCAAGCTCTTTGTGATGGTGAGTTGGCGGGGGAAATGTTGAGGAAGAGTCCACATTAATGAGGCCATTTTAGGAGGAGGTCGCCTACTTGCAATGTAAATATACTGTAAGTGAATCACTGGGTTAGAATGAACTTTATGACCAGTTTTGGCAAAGCTTGAGATTGAATGTCAAAAAAACACTATTAGCTAAATACACCATGTTGGCAGCAGCTTTTGTAAGATAAAATAAGATAATATATCCTTTATCAGCATGCAAAATGTCTACAATGACAGTCACAGCTGCATTAATGTCAGAATACTTGAATGAACTAACACAACATTTTGTATTTAGCATCTTCATTGGTTTAACTTTAGGCTGATTTAAAGTTATGTTATAATGACACATTCTATTGGCTCTATTTTTTATGCCAAATCAAATGGACAGTGGAAAAAAACAAAGAAACACGTTACGCTGTTTGCATCAGACAGCCTTATGTAGCCCATGAGCTAAATGCTAAAGGACTGCATTTGTGTCATCCGCGTCAGTCACTAATATGTTTGAATAAGGTTAAATTGGTCTGGCTAAATAATATGAATAAATCTGCCTAGCCAAGATCGTGAAACATTTTCCTTATATTTGTTTGTGGGATCTATATATAACACAACTGCACAACAGAGCATTCAGCTAATAGTGTGAGGACTCACAACGCAGTGTCCAGCACAGAGCCTGTCGTATGTGCTGCTGCTCAGACCACTCCACCACAGGCCGGCACCCAGACCATCCTTCAACCATGAAAATTAAGTAAAGGTTGGCCAGTGCTGATAAAACGCTTCAGAAGGTTGCCGGGTAACCTTAAAGTGACAGAACAACCCCTGTTCCCACTGCTCCCACCGTATTGTCTTCTGCAATAAAAGCAATAAAAGGCAGGTCCAAAACTGACAATTGCAACTTATATATAGCCTATACACCTTAGGGTTGCTACAAGAAGGGCATCTGGCATAAATGCTTTTTCAAATGCAAATCTATGGACACTTTGCCGTAGCAACCACTGAAAAGCCAAAACAGAGTTGAATGATGCTGCTAAGGACCCTTTGAGAGCCTCAACCATAATGTGGAAACTATTGAATATTTTGTTTACTCACTGCTATATGTGTCAATCTAAATTCATATTGCTCGTCGTGGACTTGCTAGAACATGGTTTTGTGTTCTCCAATGACCAGAGTTCAAGATGACCACTGTCTTGTATTTCCATGTTATCAGGCATCTTTACAAACCCAATTCCCTGGTTTGGTCCTAGCGCATAATTATGCTATCACGCCATCATGCTACCATGCCCTTCTGCTCCATCTGCTCCACCTGCTCCAGCTGCTCCACCTGCTCCCTCAGACTAAGTGTATGCAGCTGAAGTTTGTGTGCGGTGTTGAACAGCTCCATCTGGTGAAAAGGAAGTAAAGATAATTGCCGCCCGGAGAGAGACAGACTATGGCTTTGCTCAGCGGGTCGATGGCATTTGCTGCTACTGGTCAAAAAACGATGAGGTTATTCTGTGTCCTTATCAGGACTGCAGTGGACTGTATTTAATTTATTTTAAATGCAACAAATGCTGTTCCAAAAATGTTCGGACAGTGTGTAAAAAAAAAAAAGGGTAATTTGGCACATTATGACATTCCCCCAATTGCATGTCAAAAAAAGGTTCTTATGAATGTATTTAAGGGCAGCAAAACATCTCACATTTAAGCTGATTTTCAAACTGAATCGAGGAAGTAGGAAATTAAATCCATCTAGCGTGCTCGTTGCTCATTAAAATCATTTGGCGCATTGCTAGAACTTGCATTCATTCAATGTATTCATTTTTGGGGCACATACACAGCTTTAGAACTTCTTTTTCAGACCGAGAAGTGAAACAGGGTGGGCCACCAACGCCCAGCCAATCAGCACTCATCCCAATACGTTGCTTCTTTAAAATTTGTGTTATATCCATATTTTTTCCCCCTCCGAATTGGGTTGTGACCAAAACTTTCACTAAACTCCTCCCTCATATTTTACCTAAGCTATTACGGTAAGTGCTAATTGTTCCCTGTCTATTTGGACTTATAATCACTTCATATACGTCCTTCATGGGGCTGGAGGAAGCAGGTTTATGTCACTGATCGGGACCACGTTCTTAGCAGCTGCCTTCTCACATCCTCCTCATCTCATTTTCATTATCTGATTCTTGTCAACCTTTTCAGCGCAAACACCAAATTAGCTTAGCAAACAGTTTTATGTCACAACAACCATCCTCGCAGAGATAAATGGAATGGGACGACCTGCAGCACACGCCAATAATCAGAGGTTATCAGGATGTGCAAAGGGCTCGGGGCTGAATGCTCTTTTACCCAAATCAACATAAATTGAGGTGGCCGACGTGAAGGGAGATGGTGATGGATGCTGGAGCGCTGCTGGACCAGGCAATATGATTTAAACAAGCATTGAAAGATCATGAATAGACTGAAATGTATGTATGTATGTATGTATGTATGTATGTATGTATGTATGTATGCCTCAACACTTGTATTCAATGAGCGCTAATAATGATTTTATTGAAGACGTCACCACATGCTGTTGCCTCTCCGCTGATAGATTGTCATGAAAAACACAGCGTAGAATAGAAAATGAAAAGGGCTGATACTTCAAGGAGACAGAAGTGATGGGCTTTGATTCTTATCTGCAGCGGTGTGTCTGACAACACTTAAAAGAAGCGACAACTTGCCACAACAGGCTTTCGTGACCTGCTTGCCCGTCAGATCTTGAAGGTATTAGGTCAGTGCCTGGTCAGTACTTGGATGGGAGACTGTTGGAACACCCGGTGCCACAGTGGGGCGCTAGAGGGAATGCTGTTGTGTCCTTAGGCAAGACACTTCACCCACATTGCCTACTTTGAATCTAGTGTGAGTGTGAATGATTGGTGGTGGTCTAGGGGGGGCTCATGGTGCAGATTGGTAGCCTTGCTTTTCCGTCAGTCTGCCCCAGGGCAACTGTGGCTACAACAGTAGCTTATCTCCACCGTGTAGGGGGTGAAAGAATAATGACAACAGGGGAGCACTTTGAGAGGCTTTGACAAGTGTAAGGCATTATTATTATTAATATAATATTTATCTAAGTTTCCTTGACCACAAGCACTCTGCACTGGACAAGCCCTCAAAGCTTTCAACAACATGGACTTTGTGTGCGGGCGATACTGAAATATATATCACCCACACAATTGGAAATTAATCTTGTTAAAACTGTCGGCAAGTAGGCTAACGTTTATTAGCATAGCCACGTGTTGCACCCTTGAATGATACGCCGATACATTCCGTTTTGCAACTTTTATTAAGGCCACGGTTCAGAATAACACATTTGAGGCACGCAGGGTACAACACCCACAACACACCTGGGCCACACTCAACACCAATGAATAGGCGTGGCTGACCTACTTTTAACGCCACACGCCGTCCAGGTACAGCCCCTTTCATGAACGTTCACTCTAATTAAAGTGCTCCGTGCTAACATGTACAATCTAACACACAAAAGTAATAATAATTTAGCAGTGTATTGTACCATCACAATTAAATATCAGCATAATAAACTAGATGAGCAACACACGCAAATTAAAAAAACAAATAAAAACAGATTAAAACACGAGGCAAGGCAACTGAACTGTTGTTGTGATTTTGGGCTTTACAATAATAAATTGAATTGAATTGTATTGTATAAAAATGTTGCAGTTCTTAAAGGTATGTGTAATGTTTTTGAATGGAATGTTCCACCATGTAGCATTAAAATGATCTATCTACATGACAAGACATCAGGCTAAGGTAAGCTCTGTGGAAGAATGCGTTGGTGTTTTTTGAGCATTAAAAACACCTACAACTGAAACAGTCAGAGTTGAATGCCATACAGTGGAACATTCCAGCTAAACCAGGGGCACCCTCCCCCAGAAAAGCTCCAAAGTACCCCTTTAATTAACCAAACATTGGCTCAAATGCCAAATTAATAAGACACTTATTGATTTGGCATTTGCTGCTCATCAAATATCTCAGTAGAATAGGCCGTGCTGCATTAAGTCTTAACTGACAATGATCGATTGATTATTGATGGGATCACTTAATATCTATAAATATGTTTCTTATGGACCGTCTCCCTCCATAAACCTGCTGCTTTTAAATGCATGAGTTAGCGTTAGCATAAGCATTTTATTGAGTGCCGTTATCAGGGAGAGAGTCCATGAGGTGATAAATTACAGGGTCTTGGTTTGGTATGGGGGTCGTGGGTGAATCTATAATATCTTATTAAATGAACTCTGACCTCTTCATAGCTAACACTTTGTCTTTGGGCTCCAATGCAGATGAACTGTCTGTCAAAGAACAGACCGTACTCCAGTAATGATGAGACCCCCTGTGCTAATGTAATTACTAATATCAATCACTCTCTGTCAGTGCAATGAAAATGTGCCGCCACCAAAGGACTGCTGCACTTAATCATTTCTGTGTAATTTGTGTGTTTAGATCTTTTAATTTTCCCTATATAGAAACTTAAAGGAGACATATACATTTTTGGGGGTGGGTATTTAGTATTACGCTATAACATATGTAGATCATTGTTTTGCATTTTGTTCATTGTATTCCGTAGCATTGATCAAACCAGCTTAATTATACAAACAGGTCCATCGACTTCTTGTTCAAAACTGCAGGACTGATAAGCCCCGCCTCTTCATAGTGACTGTGATTTCACCAGCAGCTGATTTACATTGACTTGCTTTTTTTGTCGAAAAATTTCGATGTGACATTTTTTAACACTTCATGCATGACTCGATATTTATACTTTTGGAATAATCGCACGTACAGGGAGGTGGGCGGGGAAGACATTTTCTGAGCACCCCAACCTTGTGTGCAGGACAGTACAGGATTACTCAAACATGTATGGATTCTCTGACACTGAAAACTCTGACTAAGTGCTCCCCGGTGGTCGAGTGGGTTCGAATCCACATCCACATCCACAATGTACTGCATGTCCTCCCTTGGTATACATCATTTTGAATAAAAACATAGTATTCTGGACACCAATGTACAAAATTATAGGTGTCAGAATTTCTGTTTGCATTAGAATGTGGCTTTGTGGTTAAAAAAGTGAATGGAAAATAGCTCTTCTCTCCAATAACCTCATTAGATTCTGTCATAACGTCAGTGATAATAGCCTCAGCCTCGAAAGCATCTTGTTTTGCCTCGCGTGTGAGCCACATGAGGCTGTGAAGGACTCTTTATTCTCAGGTGCTGCAGTAGATCAGATATCCCTTGATGTTGCTGTGATTGATTTTATTCAGCGGCTGTTGTCAAAGCACACGCCTCACTAGATATTTTGTGACTAGCCTTGAACATAAAGAGCGTGTGTCCTATCGATCAGTCAGTGTTGTGGGATGAACTGAGATATGAGCCAAAACGGTGCAACTATGGCAGCCAACCGTAACGCATATTATTCTAAATGTTTTTCTGGTTGACATAACATTTGCCCTTTGGAATATGTACTTCTAAACAAGAAAAATCCTACAAATCAGATCTGGGCAAAATGTTATACCTGGTGCAAGATCAGTCAATGCCTTGGCAGGGGCTTATTCCAGATGGGTGATTAAACAGACACAGACAAATGAGTGAGGAGTAACAAATCATTTACTGAAAGGATAAACGTAGGAGCTCGGATTTAGTTGGGTAAAGATGTCTGGGATGCAATGGAAAAGCATTAAAATATCTCTGTGCCTTGGTCCTAGACTGTGGTGGTGATGATGGTTCCACTGCTGCAGTGGAGATTAGGTTACGTCAGGATGTAGGTTTCACAAGATGAGGGTGTATTTATCTACTTTAATGAGCTTTTAATCTTGTGTTTGTTGCAATGTTTCCTCCTCACTAGTTTACGCAAATGTTGTATTTTTGATGGATTCCTTCACGTTTGAGTAATAGTTCATTGTTTTGCTTGATTAATCAGAAAATTCCTGTTTTCACCTACTCTCTAACCCCACCCATAATAAGAATAACATTTTAGACATTTTATGTGACTTTTGTATGACTCTGGGTCATACACGGTTCAGGAATGTTGGGTTGCATGCATTTTGTAAAAGTAAATGACAAGCTGCTGCTTGTTACAGTCAAATGTCACTATGAAGAGGCGGAGCTTATCAGTTCTGAAGTTTTGAACAGGAAGTCAATGGACATGTTTCTGCAACTAAACCATTTTAGATCAATGTTGCTGTTTACAATGAACAAAATGTAGATTATTGAGCTACGTATACTTTATTATTAAGTGCTTGCGGGGAAATCCATAATCATACCTCTCCTTTAAAGGTGCACACAATTGTCTTTTCTGGTGGACTGTACCTGCTGGTCTCCATGGAAATGTTATATGATTCTGGAATTTTCCACAGCATGGTATTGAACATATCTATCTTGCATTTATTCAATTACAGTATATTTGAATTGCTTAGAGATGAATAGGTTTAATATTGTGGAACATTCCTAACAATTGTATGACATAACACATAACATAACAATGGACAGAATAACCATGCAACTGTAATGTTTAGAGGTCATTCCTATTAAGTCACACCAAGTCCTATTGCCCATTAAAACCAACAGTTTGCTGGTCTCGTTTAGCTCCAGATTTACAAACTGACTCCCACAATTCCCTTTGTGAAACCACCCCCAAGGTCCTAATCAATAAGCCCCATTGGTTTAGAGCATTGTGCGCCGGCCGTTGACTTCTCAATCACACTACAAGCTCGGTATCACCCTATACCTACCGCCATAAAACATGGATCAATCCAGACTTTACTGGTGTGTTTTTCTACGACAGCTCCTGCTCTGCTCATGTGATTTACGCTGTCACACTTCGGCTTTTGCAGCTCAGAACTCCACTTGTGCATTCTCCTGGTTCTAAAATGATGGATAGAGACAGACTTTTACTACTGCTACTCTGAGCAGGCAGTAATCTATTTTTTATGTGCATGTTTGTTTGGTTTTGTCTCAGAAATTTGTCAGTAAATAAAGACCATTGAGCTGTTCTCCTAATTCGCTGCATTCTTACATTTCTAGTACTCTATTAAGCATCCTTTGACAGAGCCGTTCACAGATGGAATAAAATCAAAATGCCTAATAAAAGATGATGTGCTCATTTGTCTCCACCCTCGATATATTCACTTTATACCTCAGAGCCTTCTATATATTTTACCATTATTGTACCACCGTTGAACCATTTTCAAATCTAGCCTTTTACTCTTACTTACTTTTATCACAGAACACGCTCGACAGATTGTCTATTCCAGGCAGCTGCACACATGTTCTCATCGCTCACCAAGAAATCACACTTCACTGACACATCACAGTGTCTTCTGTGTCGATACTAACATTTCAAACTGCATTTTGATACTAAGGAATATACTGGATTCTCAGTACCTTCTTTATTAAACACTGTGGTCTTATACTAGTTCAGATAAAGATACTTACGATACTTGCTCAAATGAGTATTACTATTAGTACTCACTATAGTATCTGATTTTCTTTACGTTTGACAGCCCTAGTGCTGCATCGGAGCCAGTGTCTCTCTTCTAAGCTTCACCCGTACTTTGATCTGTTTGTTTGTTGGTGATAAGATAAGATATTCCTTTTATTGTCCACACATGGGGAAATTTCATTGTTGTAACGCAGGTAGATACAGAGGAAAAGGACAGATAACTTTAAAAAAACATCCTTAATAGAAGAACTTTTATAAACAAAAACTCCTATAGACAAAACCTCTCATTTCTTAATAAGGAATGGAGGGGAAAAAATTAAAATAAATTAAAATTAAAACAACTAGTGTAAGACAGGATACTACTAATAATAATAATGGTAAAATAAACACTCTATTTACATCAGTTATATATAGATAAGACTTCTCTGTAAGTATTGCAGTTCTCTAAGGTCTTCTGCCAGGTTGGGTGTAAAAAATGTGGAAAAAGGTCTGTAGCATTTCAGAGGTGCATGGCTAAGATCAATGTATTGATTATTTTGGATTGTGGTCGAACATTTTCAACTAAATAAACAAGAAGTTGAAACCCATTGGTGACATTTCAAAGACGTTTAAAATATATTGTTTTGTTCATTCTTATGGCAACAGGGCTAATTTGTCATCACTCTAAAAGCCGTGGAATAACCTGTGTCTTTCCTACAAAATCACATTTACAAAATATCTGAAAATAATGTGGTGCACAACTGGAATGTGGTTGCTTGGAGATGTCACTGAAGTAAGCACATTCCGTTGTGTGTGTAATATTTTAACGTTTTAAGATATTTGGTGTGATGAAATTGCTTTTGGTGTTAGTTATGAGCAAACTCTGTCCCACCTTGATACAGATAATAAAAATACAAACTCTTTTACATAAACATATATTTCTATGTCTGGAATATCCTCATTTGAGCAAGTATCCAGCCCACTGCTCCACACACATTATAGATCAGTGTGAATGGTCAGCGCTGCATCATAAAGGCCTGTCTGTTGTGGGCATTTAAAGGGTTGAGACCAAGGTTAATCAAAAACAGAGACGCCCAAGGCTTAATCACAGAGCTCGGCACAGGAATGAACCCGCCGCTCTTCTTAATGACATTTTAAGATGCCTGTTTAAGATGCAAGAAGTCAAATACAGTCACTGAAATTAGAGTAATAGTGTCTTGCCACATGTTGGTTGTTGGCTTCACTAAGAGCTAAGCAGACATTATGTATCTTCTGCATTTCAGAGCCACGTGCACTTCTGACATGGCGTCCCAGAGGTTTGAAATAGTCTTAAATGTCAAAGAGATTGCATCTGAGTGACAGGAGTATGGAGGAAACTGTGGCTGACAGGAGCATGGAAGAACATGCTCTAACTTTTGTTACATTCTAGCCCGAATTTGTCAAATGAAATGTCATGTTAAGTTTAATGCAGCAAGACAGAATGAAAGACCAGAACCATGGTAAAAATAGTATTATCTGCTAATAGTATACAGTAGTAATGGGAAGGGATGATAGTAAAAGAACATAGTAAGAATGAAGCCCATCATATGCAGTATCTTAATCAAAAACTGTATTAAATGTTGCCTACTTTTAATATTATGGTATTTTTTTACTTTTAAATGCACCAATTTTCCTGCTTTGTTATTGCTTTGCCTGAAATGTTGATTACTTGTGCTTTTATTGCTCAAAAATGTCTGTTAAAACACCCATTCTTACTGTAAGTGGGCTTGTCTACAGATCTGACGTGACGACACTTACATCAGACGCAGGAGCATCTTAAAATGAAAAACTTGCTTAGAATGTCTGAAATGTACATCGAAAAGGGCAAAAAAAGAAACACAAACTCAACATCTGCCGCCAGGAGCTTTAGAATCTAATTATGTAGCCTCGACAACTGATCATATCACACAGGCGATGGAGAAAGTGTTACCGCTCATCATCAAGTTTAAAGCACGAGGATGAAAGGGCTTCTCCATCCGGTGTCTAATTGGACTCTATTATAAGAGTCTATTGAAACTGTAATCACTTTATTTTCTTTCCTGCAACAAAATGAGGACCCTCTTTTTGCAAATGAATTATTAAAATGACTTCTCTTTTTAGAGTGCCAGTCCATTTACGATTCAAACTAGATGAAGGCGCCGCTGTTTAGTTTGGGGTATGCAAATGAGAGGAAAAATGCTGATTTCTTGCCGCCGGGAAGAGTTATTGTTAGAAATGTGAGGAAAGGAGTGTCAACACGTGAGATGATGAAAGAAGAAGCAGTTTGAAGCATGAAAGAGATGTAGTCTGTAATGTTTCCGAACTAAATGTTAAAGTGATTAATAAAAAAGGAGATTAGTCAGTTACATTAAGCTCCCATAACTAATCACTAATAACTTATTCATGTGGAAGAGCTAACCAGGAGCGGACAGCGTCGGATATGGGTTGCCATGGCACCTCTCAGTGGGTGGTGTACTAAGCCTGTACTTTAAGTTGATGAGTGGGAACTTAATTACGGTTTGGTGACTGTAAAATAATGATGGGTTTACTGTGCTTCCATAACATAATAACACAGGCCTAATATGCTTTTGAATATGTTAAATTATGAGTTGATTTGTTACATCTTAATGCAAGAAAACGGATTCTGAATAATGTATTTCAGGAAATATCAGTAAAGGATCAATGAGATAACCTTGAACTTATACAAAATGACAAGTCAAAGTGATATATTTTGTGCATATTTGGTTCAAAGAATGTGTAGCAAGCTTATAGTTTTTATAACCAACTGCACTTACTGTCCATTACGTGCTACTAAGAAACGGAAAAGCCAATCCAATTACAGAAATTGTGTTAAAGGGGTGGGCCTTGTTTGCAGAGGGGGTCTTGGGTGGACTAGCATAACAAAAGTATAATCAGGCATTTCAGCGTTATACCCCACTAATGTTGACATTTTTATTCTTTACTTTTAGCTTGTTCTTGTGCTCTTCAAAACTGATAAAAGTCCGAATTTAATGCGATGTCTTCTCTAAATCCTAAAGTGCAGTGAATGCTAAAACAACACATATTTGCCGTCGCCCGCTTTGCACCTCATAAATCCAAGATATTACTGCTTAATCAATGACAAATTGCCTTTGCCAGAACAGGAGATAAATAGCTTCTACTCTATTGTAACAGCCTTGAAGAAAAGACATCTTCAACACAGGTGATCGATACAAAGCACACGCTGGTTTTCTTCTCCATCAAAAACAGTGAGTGGGACAAAAGGTAACATTTTGCAGCAAACTGTGCATGGCATAAAGATGGAAGTTAGATTGAAAATAAAATTAGATTTGTTTTATTTAATTTGTTTCTTTTAATGAATGTGATCTGAAATGCACTTTGATGAGTTCAATGATAATGACTTAGTTCAAAGTACTCACGTGCATGACTGGAGATGTTTTGACGCTCCTTTGAGGCTGTTATGTGCAGTCATCATTTTGTGCTTTGCTGGAGCGTACGTCAACAATGTCATGGTAACGCCATGCAGGGTTATATCACGATAACAAATGTTTTTAATGTCTGCCATTATTATACTATTACACACACATCTGTCACATTAAGCAGCTTATGCAAGAAAGTTATGTAAAAAAGAATTGTGAGTGACAGAAACAGAGCAGCCCATTCTAAAAAAGTAAATAGTTGTGGGTTCAAGTTCACTTAGTTTGCTTGTTGCCTCCTTGTTATTATTGTCCAGTCAAGGCTTTCACAAACCTCACCCCCGTGAATTGATTAGAGTATGGATTTCCATTTAGAGAATGAAAGTGAGAGGGACTGTTCTGCCCATCAATGTCGTTGTGTCAGATTGCAGTCCATGAAAAGGCTTGAGATCGAGACCATATGTCACATGTTTGAGCAGTGATAAACATCCCGTGTTGAGTAGTTCACAATTACCACAACAAATCCTTGTGAAAACAGGTATAAAATGCAGTATTTGGAGTCTAATTTATAGAAAATCTGAGAGGCACAATAGAAAACTTGTTAATTGACATCACAAATCACGTTCCATGTGGCATCATTACATGAGCAGCATGTAGCAGCACCAGAGGTGGCAATGGCAGCCAAGTGTGATGTGTCCTGCCCCCACGGCAGCTCCTGCTCTGGAGGTGTCCCATTTATCTCTTTCCCTCTCTATAAACACTATGTGCGTCATGATTCTGCAGCCACACGTTTTTAAACATCACTTTTGACTTTTTTGTAAATCTACCCATTCTTCTCCGTTCTTCCCGTGATGTTTCCTCAGCAGTGACTGATTTAATCCCTGCGGGACGCGCGCCAAGTCGCAGACGCATAAATCAAATGGTACTTTCATTCAGAGGGCTTAACTCAGGTAGACCTCTGTAGTGCACAGGTGGAGCTTTGTGCTTTCGGCAGCACAGCACCTGCTTAATGATGATTGAACACCATGTATCTTCACCTTTGCTCTCATACACGCTCATTGTGACGTAATGCCTAAGTTTATGAAATATGAAGTGGTCTTCCTCTGGAGATGCTAAAAAGGTGGAGTGAGACAGCGGCAGGAGGAGGAACAGACCCGAGCCTGTGACAGTGACAGTCGCGCCCCTCTCCCCCTCTGCATCTTCCTCCTCCTCATCATCAGCATCAGCATCAGCAGGAGCAGCTTGCTTTTAGTTTCTTTGGAATAAGACGCTGCGGCCGCGCAGACCGTGTGTGGATCAGATCCGCGTCACGCGTCTTCAGGAGGCGCTCCAAGGGAACATGGGGCAATGGCAGCTGCAGTGGACCAAATGTATGGATCAAGACATTAAAACAAGTATTTATTTATGACACCGGACCAGTTTTACGCATTAATAAGGACTATTAAAGGCCAAAAGGTAAGACACGAATCGACATTTTATCTCAACACATTTGTGACTTGTGAGAGATCATGACTATTCTCTAGTTTGACAAAATGAGAGCAGATATTTTAGGCTTCTCCTGCTGGTGATTTACGCGACGTGCATTCGCTGAAACATAAAAAGCCTGGACAGATGTGTAATTTGTATAAATAACTTGGCCTGATAAACGCCAACATTGCCAACTTTGCCAACTCTTTCGCTTATGGTTTATGATATTGTATTCTTCTGTGGTTCTAACACTGAAATCCATGTCGTTTGTCGGGTTAAATTAATGAATATTTTAAAAGAAGGAACAACCCCCCATTTGAAGGTGAAATAGTGTATCTCTGCCCCCTTGTGGCTTAAACTCCGAGAAAGAAACGATATTGCACATTTGCTTCAAATGCAGTTTCCCCCCAAACACGGACTAATCTTCAATTTATCATCTGTGAATGGCATTGAGTGCTTTCTGTTTTTATTTGTCACTGTCACATTTTTAATATAATAATGTATAGACGTTTTTATTACTATAACTGAACATTCAGCTCTATCAAAGCGCATATTCTGGCACGTTTTGAAGGAGAGTGCTCCATTCATCGTATATGGCCCACATTCAGACTTCACTGTGTGACTTCCTGTTATGTAATTTCATCCCATCACACTGCATCAGCCTCACAATGTTTGCTGCTTTTATGAGCTTGCATGAGATATATATATAGACACTAGTGTAAGACTCAGGCTAGTTTGAAGGTAACTTACTTACTGTATACTGTACAGTTACAGCCTTTTCTGTCTGCTGTGTGAGTTCTGATGTGGGGGGGGGGGGTGTGTGTGAATGTATTCTGGAGAATGTCTGATTGTGACTATTATATTTATGTGTTTTTTCTTCATCTTTAGTTTTGACACCTGACACCCAAAGAAACATGGACGGATCCTCGCCTTCTCTGCAGTATGGATCCAAAAAGCGTGTGAAGATCCACCCAAACACAGTGACAGTGAAATATTCCACACACCTCCCTCAGCCTGGGGAGGAGGGCTATGATGATGCACCCTCCTTTGAGGAGTTTGGGGCCTTTGCAGAGGCCAATACAGGAAAGAGACTGGTCACAGACAGTAAAGGAGGTAGGACTTTCTTTGGGACTATGGATACCCAACCTAAGCAGCCCAGTGCACCAAAGGACAAAGGAGTGGAGGGTCAGCTCGCCAGCTTTGGGGAGGCCAATGTGCTTGCCTCAAAAGTGACATGGATGGCCCTGTTTGGAGCCGCGATAGCACATGGTTGTGTGTCCTTAATCACACGTTTAGCAGCAGACCGCTCCAAAGTGCCCTCTCTGGAGCTGCTCTTCATTCGCTCTGTCATTCAAGTGCTGTCCATCCTCGTGGTCCTCTACTATCGCGAGGCTCCCTTTGGCCCCAAGGGCTTTAGGCTTAAGCTTTTCTTCTATGGTGTTTGTAACGTGATCTCCATCACCTGCGCCTACACATCCTTCGCCATAGTCCCGCCCAGTAACGGCACAATCATGTGGCGAGCATCCACCACCGTGTTCAGTGCCGTCCTAGCGTTCCTCCTGCTGGATGAGCGCCTGGGTTACACAGATGTGGTCACTGTGGTGGGCAGTGTGTTTGGGTTATGCCTGGTGATGGTGCCCAACATCGCAGATGAGGAGAAGTCTAGGCTGGGCTTTTGGAAAGAGGCCTTCGGTTATACAATGACAGTGATGGCGGGTTTGACCGCGGCCCTGTCCATGATAGTCTATAGGGCCATAAAAGAGCGGGTGAGCATGTGGACAGCGCTCTTCACTTTTGGCTGGACGGGCACCGTGTGGGGAGCCTCCACTATGTTCATCATGCAGCAGCCCATCATTCCTCTGGACATGGAGACCTGGGGGTATCTCACGGGCATCTGCATTTGCTCCACAGTGGCGTTCTTGGGAGTCTACTATGCTCTGAACAAATTCCACCCGGCCTTAGTCAGCACCGTGCAGCACCTGGAGATCGTGGTGGCCATGTTCCTGCAGCTCATTGTGCTGAGGATGGTCCCGTCTGTGTATGATGTGTTTGGGGCCCTGTTCATCATGCTCTCCGTGTTCACACTGACCGGAGTCAAGTTGTACAGGGTGAGCCGGGCCATCAGGCAGGACTACCAGGAGATCCTCGACTCACCCATCAAATGAGAGTCACATGTCAGTGTTTACAGTGTTGCTTGGTTGTGCAGTTTAATGAATGTTTGGATCATTTAATAATTTTGTATTGTGTCGTTTGCAGAGTGCTGGTTGTGTATCTAATGTCTTAATATTTGTCTGCGATAAAAGACTAATGTAAAATGATGATTCCCTCATAGTTCTACCAAAAGAAACCAACAAAACAACAGAGACGTTTGTTTTGGATCAGGCTTAATAAAGGCCAAGAAAAACTCTTTGGAGAAAAAATAATTGCCATAAACAATGTTAAATGTTTCTCTCTGTTGTTACACTGCCACACTTGCACTGTATAAATGTGAGCCCAGAAATCATACAAGAACTCAGTTAATAAAAACAAATACCACATTTAAATGACTTTTTTTCTATAATCCAGAATTCATATCTGCCATGTGTTCATAGAGACAAAGACTTTTTGTGAAAAGTTCTTACGTATTTCTAAATCTGAACAGACTCCATGATCCATGCTCTGTGTTTTTTCATTTCCCAGATCCAGTTGACTTTTACCACTAGTGACTGGCTGTTTAATTTCATAATGCATCTAACAAGGATGAGTAATATAGTGTTTAGTATAGTGTATAATAATAACAACTCCAATCTAGTGAACTAAAATGCCAGTGATGTTTCCATTCCTGAAAATTGCAATGAATTCTGAGCCATACAATGATGCAGTATAGAGACTGTAGTATAATGGGCTTTGGGGAGCATGACAGCATGTTGCATTACAGATGTTGCATTGAGAGCCCAGCAGGTGGCATGCTCTATCCATGTTGTGGTCGTTGAAAGACCACTATGAATGTCAATACATCTTTCTAGCTTTGCTTCAGGAGTTATCCTAGCTCAGTTCTTATCCTTAAAAATGCACAATCCTGGCTCTTTTGACAAAAATGCACCAGTGTGTGACATTCAAGAAAACCAAAGCAAGTAAAAGTCTTGGATTCGATCTTTACCATTTTCTGTGTATTAAAATAAAATGCTGTTTGGATAGCTTGTGATAATATAGGCACAGGACACGTTTACAGACCAAAAGCATCACATTAGAGAAATTGTTTTAATGCAAAATGGTCTAAAAGGAGTCTAAAAGAACAATTTAGCCTAGTCAGATGTATATTCTATTGAGATACTCTCGTGTTGGTGTGACTGCAGTGCAGACCAGAGTGTGTACAACAGGAAAATTATGATGAATACTAAAGCTGCAGCTGCAATATGAATGAAAAACAAGGAGCTGCAGTATTAATGACGGACGGCGCCCATTTCCAATCACAGTACAGTTAAATATTCTCAGCCAATCAGACAAAGGAGGCGGGACCTGTGGTCTGAACAGCTAGCGGCAGCTAGCATTAGCCTGGGCTAGCGGCTCCACAGAGTGACATGCTCTGATCTGATACAGAAATGCCACTCAATCGGGGAAAAAGCTTTCTTCCGCTGTGCTAGCACCTGAGACAAACACTTCTGCTCCCCGCTGTGATTCTAAATGTCGTCGGCACATCATCTCCTTCTGTGGCATTTCTACACATTCGTTATTTCTATCGGAGAAAAGAAAACTGACTCCCTCAAAGCAGGTAAGACGTGGTATGTCTGTCTCTGGGTCTGCTCTGGTGAGGAACGGGCCAGCACAGCGACATTTTCCCTCTGAGCTTCAAACCTCCCCCTCTATCCTTTTAATTCACGTCGAAAAACCGCTAACAAAAAGCATTTGTTGAGCCCAACATGGCTAACACTTCTCCAGCAGCAGCTAACGGGATTCTCCATATGACTCCGTTATCACTGTGTGAACAAATCTGTGTTAGTGCTGCTCCTGGTCAGCCAGCGTGTCAGGCTTAAGACACTGTCAGTTTAAGGTTTAGCACGTTTAACTGGCGTGTTTGTCTTTGTTCATGATAATGGAGCTGTGGCACACTCTTTTACTACAGTGTTTGGTACCGAAGCCATTTCCCACGAGCTCCTGTGCTTCAGTACACAAGCAGCAGAAGCACTACTACTGCAGCCTGCCACTACACACTATCTTACATTAAAGTGTCCTCTGTAATTCAGCTGTAAATGGACAGATCCGTGTCACTATATAGTTTGTTACTAGTGTTACTTGTTGCATGTGTTGCAGCTGAATCTGTGCTCCAGTGTCTCCCCTGACAGACATCTTCCATCATGAAGGAGTCAGGGAGGTGACAAAGGACTGACATTTGGCCTCCAGTGGTATTTTTCTACAAGGGAGTGAGAGGGAGGACTAGATGTCTTTAGTAATAGTTTTGCAAAAAAGTGTCCTGTTTGTTACTGTATATGGCCACATGAAGGTAATGTTGTCCTTGTTTGACTTTGTGGCCTTTTAGACTTCCCCTAACCAGACCTGTCCTACCAAAATACAGTGGGAAATGTTTAAATTGTCAGATAATGGTACTTTTTACAATCAAATCAAAGTGAAAATGCAGGTTTTTATGAAGTAGACAACACTACACTGAATCTCAGTGCGGTTAGATTATTTTCTGTTTTAGAACACATGTTTTACTTCCCCTTTTGCAGAAAATAGAAGCTTCACGCGTGTTTAATTTGTTCATTGTGTATTTCCCCATGTGGCTGTGGGTTTTTAAAATGAGGATGTCTTTTAAAAAAATCCTAGATTCCTACACTTCTTTTGCGTAATGTTTTGTTTTTCTTTCTGCTATCGAATATCTTGTGTTGATGTACCTTTTGTATTTTGGCACAACAAATATGAAAATATCTTGTGCCTGAAATTGTCTGTGTGCGAGTCCCAGCATGTGTCGCCCTCAAATCTGTGTCCCAAGTGGCTTGTTCAACCCCATTGACAGCATCACCCAAGGGCTCATATTTGTCAGGATGAACAGGAAGTCAACGTATCCATTTCACCATTCTGAGATTATTATCTGTTTTACAAATGATTGGCCGGATTAACTGCCGCCTGGCTCTTTTTTCCAAAATTTGCACGCCAAGTACATATTTTTACTGCTTGGTCAGGCTTCAAGTACTTTTTAAGAACATGTTTCCAGATAATTTAATGTCTCAGAGGTAGTGTCATTCATTCTTCTGCTTTCTTTGGGGAAATCCCAGCGAGTGGGCCGAGTTCTTGAGGCAATCTCTGAAATTCTTATTTTTTTTGCCTTTTTATTTCAGATGTCTTGGATGTGGCTGTGATTGGACCAGTAGCTGCGAGTAAATAGACCACCCATCCACGACTACGACTGCAGCGACCAGCGCCTGTGGATGTGTGCGCCCTGCTGAAGTAGGTAGGTGGTGTCTCGAGAAATGGATCCTTTCTCCCAGAGAGCCATTATCTTCTATTGGGTTTCTTGTAACCGATAGGATGTCAGTTTTCCTCCTCCAGGGCTTCTGCTAAGGGCTCGTTCGAGACTCATTCAATTAGACTTTACGGACATTAGTGCACTAGACTTGAAGCTCAGTTTAACCAGCTCAGTACTGTTTACTTCGCTTTTGACTTTGCTTTGACCAGTCCTCCTAAATATAGCACTGGAATCAAAGAAAAAGTGTGACTTAATGTAAAGCTGTACCTGATTTTTACTGTCCTAAACGGAACCAATTCATGTGAAACTCTTCCAGCCAAATGCCTACAGAGCATCAGAATTATTCACCGCGATGAGTTTGTCGAGCATTTTTCCACAACTTTCAAAAACCAGAGCGAGTTTTGCCGGTCAACTAACGACAACTAGCAATCTAACAGTGCACGTCTTGCTTTTCAGAGAATGAAATGTCCTATAATGTGATGCAGAGAGCACACACTGGTTGCATTTTTACCCGAATAGCTACTTTTACAATATACTCTAGCTGTACTGGAGCAAAACATATTTTATTACATGAAAAACGGATACATAAACGGCAAATACATGTAATTTCTTTCTGATTATGGTGCCTTTGTTTGCATATCCTTTTAAATTAGCTTTTAAGATCTAAAAATCCGATAATAATCAGAATGTAAACGTTACCAAGTTTCACAAAAAGCCTGAAATGTCATATTTGCTGAAATGACAAAATGCAAAACATTTTGTGTGAGAGTAAACTGAACACTTGTCTTGTATTATACTTTTCTGAATTATTATTAACTGAAAAGTGTTTATATTGTGCTTTTATTGATTCTTAAAGTTCAGTTGGATTTGTCTGTTTAAAAACCCCAGTTTGAAGGAAACGTTCACAACTGTTATAATCTTTCCAATGAGAGTAAATCAATTCAGTTCTCAAAAGACACAAGCTGCTGAGCTATTTTCGGCAATTCTCAAGTGCCGTGGGCGATCCCTCGACGCGCCTAACCAAATACTGTCACGAGTGCCTGCACACTTCTCTCTTTAACTGTTTTTTATGGCATTTTAAACTACCGGTAACAATCCTCCTCGGCAGTATTTTGTAGACATTCAAACACATTTACTGGTATAACTTGTGTCCTGCACTCTCCTGAACTCCTGGGGTCAAGCTCTGTCATATTGCATCACTTTCCCATCCTTTACTCGCCCTGGTGTCTGCACTTCCTGTCCTACAGCTGGCCGGCCAAGTCTCCCATGACCCCTCGCTGCTGCGCTGTCGTTCTGTTCTGAGAGAATCTGGGACGGCCGGCGACTGGGCGAGCTCTCTGGGTTTTTTTCCTGGGCCGATGTGAAAATGAAAGCGACACGATGTGGCGTTTCCGGGGGGTATGACGGGGTTGTGCTGCGCGGCTCCAGGGCTCCAGCCTAGCGCGCACATTCCAGAAGGCAGCGGAGCCCTGTGATTTTAGCAGGCTGTCCCGGGGATTAGGTTACTCTGTCTGCCACTGTGAGCTCATGCTGGTGCGGTCCCAGTCCACACAAATCCTGCCCCGCGATACGACGCAGCTCACCACAGTAGTTCCACCGAGAAGACTGTGTTCAACTGCGTTTTTGTTTTTGAGTGTTTATGCCGACTGTGGAGCGCTCCTTCAATACGCTTTGTAGTTGAAAACTTGTTTGTGGTTTACTTGCCAATGCTTTGTCTTATTATGCCAGGTTTTTTGCCTGTTTTAGTTCTGTTTTTGGTTTTGGCTTGATAATTTTAGTTTTTTTCCAAGTTAAGACCATTATGTGATTAAGTCCTACACTGTGTTCCTTCTTTTCAAGATTATTTTTTTTACTAACTTGTCAAATGGCACTTTTAAAGCCTTATTTGTTGTTATTTTTTAAAAGTGGAGGCCTTTGTCATGACAAGTTTTAGAATTACTCCTCTACTAGGCCTTTAATCGATTAATCGGTCAATAGTTGGGCTGAAGAATACATCACAACCGGATACGCAATTGGAGTTGGCGCAATTTTCTTATGGCAAAGGCTGCAATTATTTGGTAGAATTTCCTCTGCAAAAAAACTAAATATAGTTTTTTAAAGTCTCTCAATTATTAATTTCCCTTGAGTTGTAAATGTGCACTCTGATCAGAATCCTACTTTTTCCAATGTATTGCGCATATCTAAAAGCAATATTTTTTTTTAAATATTTTTCTAAAACCAAGACATTGATGACTATCAATTTGTATTGATTCACTAACTATTTTGTGCTATGAAGGATTTGGAGAAAGCCTTCTGCCTTTTCACATACAATTTCATAATTTACTGGTAGTTTTCGATATGCATTGTGAGCCTGTGGTCTTTCAGTAAAGTTTGTATCAGATGAATGGTCAGGTCAGAGACATGCTAAATACTTTTGAGAGGTCGCCACACCACACCACCTTTTTGTCTATTAGTCAATGCAAAGGGCATGTCTAGAGTTGACGACAGGCTAAATGTGGAACTGAAATAGATTTTGAACTTTAAGATAAGCCGCAGCTAACTCTCAAGTCTTTTGTCCTTGCTCTAATATCAAAACCAGACTTTAGATAACTCACTACCTAAGCCAACCCCCAAAATGACCACATTACCACACTTACACCACTAGGAGCGCTCCGCACAAGAACACGTTTCCCTGACATGCTTCTACAGCTCTTGGCAGCATCTGTAGTCGGCAGGATGTGGTGAAGTGTCACAAGGTGTTTCATAGTGACTTTAAAGAGCTTGACACTGTTGCACTCTGTATCTTAATCACACTTCCAAAGTGCAGTTGTTGCGGTTTGCGGTTCGTCATGATCTTTACTGATGGACAGATAGGGCCTTTTGAAAAAAGCACTTGTGATTGTTTGACATGCACTGATAACAAGGCCACATCTGGGCTGGTGGGAAACAGTTGTGACCAGTGTGGGCACTTTACAGGACAGGTTCCTGATAAGTTATTTAACTATTATTCTTTACTGCGACTTCTGCGTTGACACTGAATTATTTTAATTTAGTTTCACATCCTGTTTTATATTTGATTCGTCTGCTTACAACTCTGTTGTTTTGGTGTTGCCCTAATAGTACCAGCTGTGTAAGAAATGGTTTGCTGGCTGAGGCAACAGAACACATTCAGATCTAGAAATGGGACGAGAGCTCGTGCCACAATGACTCGCAAGGTCAAACAGCCACGAGATTGTTCACCTGTGGAGAACAATGATGTGAGCTTTTCTTCATCTGTTGCACAGTAAAAACAGTGTTAAAGGGACTGTATGTGGCCTGTGCTCATACGGCTTTAAAAGAACTACAGTCACAACTGAACCTGTGTTCACACATTCAGTTGTTTCTCCTCAGCTCATGGACAGGCCTCATGTTCACCTCCTTCTCCTCCAGAATACAGGCTCACTGAGCTGCAGAGGCTGCACTAGCACTGTGTGAGCTGGGCTTTAGGTAGTGACCAGTCACAGCAGCAGCAGAGGTTTAAACTAACTGCATTTCAGCTTTGAAACCAGCAACTCAAAGAGAGACTCATGAGGCTGAGGCTGTTTTCTGATTGGATAATCTTCAGAAACAAAACATCAACAAAAATCCAACGTTTTTATTGTGACGAAAAAAATCCACATTACAATTGTTTAGATATATTCTATCTGTTCTGTGTGCATCTGGGGACACAGATCGGTCTTGTTCCTGAAATAAAAATCTAAATATTCCACATGGTTCTTTTAAGCCCCGAGTTGTAGCTCTTTGAAAATTGCACCACGTTTTTACGACCTTCAATTTATTTTTGCTGTCATTCTAAGACTTAAATGTAAACTGAGGGGGGTCATTTATGTATTAATTATGTCAAAATCTGTTGTGTTTTGTTTACCTGCTTTACATGTTTCGGCTAACATGTAAAGCAGGTAAACAAAACACTCCTGTCCCAACAAAATAAATTGTTGCTTAATAGTTTAAAATGGTAAACAGACTGAATCATCACCAAAAATACCAAAATCTCATCTTGTCTTTTTCTGATGGACCCAATCTCGTGTCTCGCCTCACCCCTAACCTTAGATCCTGAACAGACTTTATGATTTACAGTGTATTCCTTTTGGCTGCAGTGTGCGCACTAGAGGATATTTAATATTTATACCCAATTTACCGCTCCAGCTGCCCAGTTTGCAAACATACATTTGCCGTGACACTCGTGTCTGTGGAGTCGGTTTGATTCGATTTCGGGCTTCAATAGTGACTGCTCAAACTGTAGAAATAATGGATGACACCAACGTGGAAGTTTCCTCCTAACATTTTCACTCATTGCTGCCGAGTAAAAAAAAATCCAGCAGTTCTGAATCTGAAAAAAATAGTATTAGCATTGAAAGTTCCTCCGTTATTTATTATTTTGGTGCAGTTTTTTTACTGGGCTTCCAACAGACAAACCAGAAGCATGCCACGTGTGTGTTTTATTTTTTTGTCAATAGTGTTTATCAGTGGAACAATGGCCCAGGCCTCGATGTGAATGAGACAAAATGTGAGCGGGTTGACCCCTCTGACCTCCTGTTTAGAGCCTCGGCGCTGCAAAGGGCCCCAGCTCGATCTGCAGCTGCCAGATCCGCTGCAGCATCTGTCACTCCAGCTCTGATCCTCCCTTTTACATCTGCACCTTGTAATTCACCGCCACTATAACCCGCCACTCGAGACGTGGGGGGTCGGGGTCCGGGTTTGGGATCGGGGTGTCGCGCTGAAAATCCGGCGGTAAAGAAAGACGAGAAGGCTTCTGTCGCTAAACGTTTGGAGGGAAAGCGGGGGGAAAGCGTCATAGCGGGCCGTGATTGAGTAATGCTGTAAGTGGAGACAGATTGTATTATCGAGCCCCGCCCTGGGAGTGGAGAGATGAGAGGACATGGTGGCTTTTGTTATTGCGTTAGAGGCAGCACTTGGATATAATTGTGTTGATATTCCAGGCCCAAACATTGCTTCCACTGGATATTAGTTAATTAAATAAAAGATGGAAAGAACAAGTAATGGCATGCAGTGATATCGAGCCACGTCACACTCCAAAGCCAGCGTCCTCTGTCTGCTGTAGCAACCTTTTAAGTGCTGACAGCCACTTTCCATTATGTTGTGTAACTTGTAGCACTTATCTGTGCCATTATGCGTTATCAAACGGTAAAACTCCAATCACACTGGCGTTTTAACAATAGCGAACAATTATAATGTGGAAAAGGCTCAGGACTGTCTCAGATTTCAAACCTACTTTTTATGAACAGAACATACATTTTTAAATTTTTTGTAACGCCCAAAATCACAACAGCAGTCGCCTCGAAAGGTGACAGTGAAAAATAAGCAAATGTCCTAGAATGGCCTGTCATTAGAGCCTCCTTCTCTGCAAGGGAAATCTACAAAACCCTTAGGGAGAAAGTAGAAACCTCGGGAGAAGCACAGTGAAGGAGAGATCCCACTCCCACGCACATGCTTCAATTTACAGATTGTCTGAGGGGCTAGAACCACTCGAGAGGAGAGCGGGGGGTTCACCTAGAGAGACATCACATCCAGGCAGATGAAGAGCTGTTCATCTAGAGTAGAGAACATTCCTCCAGGCAGTGGAGGAGCATCCGGAGCTACAGGTCAGCATCAGCAGTGTCTGATACAGTCTCACACCTCGAGAGGAGGGGAAGGAGGAGAAATATGAAATATTGTTGATGGAATAAGTAGTCTTTAGCAGAGGATAGTGCTCAAGCTGCCATTTTTCTAACTGTCCTGACCATAAGCGATTTCAAAGACTCTTTAACATGGACAGTAGCTTGGTAAACATTCTACCTCCTACTGTGGTTTTTAGAGACTCTTGGGACCACCAGAGTACATTAATGTATTAGTCCTATATGAACTCCTGTCTCCTTTACCTCCTTTATACATAATCATATCAATGTAATACTATTTTACGGCACTACAATGAGGTCAATGTTGTACTGCTTCTGAAAGATCAAGATGGGTTCATAATATTGTTACCTGCTCAAATTGACCGTCTAGTTTAGATTTGTGCCACCAAAAATGCCACAAAAAAGTAAAGAAAAAAAAGCAGATTTAAAAACTATGCAAGACAGTTATGTTCTAAATAAGAGTATGAATGTGATTTCTACACTTTGTGGGTCATTTGGCAGTATTTTATTGGGATGGGACAAGATCTCATGAGACAAAATTGCCACAGGATTGTGCACATGAGAGGGAAAAAAGGCTTAATGCTGGCGAGTTGCATCACTTGTGAAACGGGTTACAAAAAGCAGAGACGTCAGAAATAAAAAAAAGAGAAATTGGGAAGTGATACTACTCATCTTATCTATAATATCCGGTCTTGTGAAATGATTACGTGAAACGAGTCAACTTCTGCATTCGTCTTATATTGTCTTGTCTCCACAACAAAATGAAGGGAAATCACCCAGTTTGATCAGGTACAACTTGATGCCCACAAATCTGAACATGAAATCCTTTGCCGTACTTGGTCTCCTCGTGCCAGTGCCAGGACGCACCGTATCCTTTATTGTTTTGTTTATTTAGCACATCCCGCCTTATCACGCCCTCTGCTCCTTCTGTTTGCCTCAGCTCATGTTCGGGCCCTATCTGGGGCAGCTGCCGGTGAAACTCACACTGGTCCTTCAATAAAAACCCGAGAGCCTTCGATCAATGAGGTCAGTGTCTGGTCCTTTTGGAGTTGAGCAGAAGGTGAAGCGGCGCGTCCCACTCTCATGACATCAGAGTGGGCCGAGGCCGAGCCGCCGGAGCCTCTCAGCGCGGTCTAAACCTCCAGCGCTCGCGGCCGCACGGGTCACAAGACCAAGAGAAATGAATGCGCTTTTTGTCAGACGGGTTTTCAGAGCAGATCTTGTGTTATTAATAGTGTGATCCATGTGATCAGCAGACGCTCTTAACTCACAGGGAATACACCTCAGTCTCGCCGTGTTGTCCAAATGATCGGAGTTGGAAGCACAAATGTTTCTCTCATTCATGTTTAGAGTGTAGATGTCGCTTGTTGGATTAATTACATTTTAACTGCCCTTTTTGATAGTTGTAAATGTTTGTAATTTGAGGCAGGTCAGGATATAAAAGAAAATGTGCAGTAACAATAAACATTTACGTTATATTTGATGATACTATTGACAAAATACTCAATGGTGGAATCTATATTTGTACTAACCTGTTATAGTTTTAAGTTCTGATTCCACTCCTCACAACCTTTTCCAATCATTATTATTGTGCACAGTGGATGTTAATGCGTCTCTTCTCGTTAGCGTTTGCAATTAGCCGTAATCTCTGTCTGACCCCTTCACAAGTGTGAGAGAGATCTGCTGCAGTGCACTGAATAAAACATTCTTATTCTTTTCTTTGTCTTCATTTTTATAATTATTTTCTTTTTTAAATATTTTTTTGAATTTATTTGTGTTCATATTTTATTTTTGATTTTTATTCTTATTCCAATTTATTCTTATTCCTATTCCTATTCTTCCTCTTATTACAAAGTGGCATTTCTGTCACGCCACTGTTGTAGGTCTATTATGGCTGTAACGGGGAAATATATGCTAGATCAATCAAACTGAACATTATTTGCTGTTGCAGACTTTTATACAATATATATTAAAATGTAGGTGACACTTGTGCATGCTTTTTCTTGCACTTGACTTTGATACTGTACGTTTCTGTCTTTGAAATGACTCAATATTGACTGTTAGTTGTCAAATGCAGTTTTTTTGGTGCCTTTACACAGTCTGGACTTGTTGACGTGTGTTGTGCGATTAGCTTTATTTCTGTGACACAATAGACAATAGTTGGAACTTGGACAGCTGCTGAGGAAACTTCCCTTCTGCTGATTCCTGAAAACATGGACGCAAACTCTCTGGCAAAGCTCCAGTGTTGAGACAAAACACTGACATTTGTCTTCAAACTGCCATTATTATAAACTGTACTAAACTGTAGTGGGAGAAGATTATATCGTGAGACAGAGAGAGTTTTACCTTTGTATTGTGTTCGTCTATGAATGACTCGTTTATAACCAAGATCCATTCTCTCACGCTTAGGTCAGTGGAGGAATTTAAAAGCCCCGGGAGTTCTCAGCTTTGATGCAGAACAGGTACAGCTCGCTCTTCCCACAAGTCTGGCGGTAATGCAACACTTGGATGCCAACCGCCATAAAACAACAACAACAACAACAACACGTACTTTCAGAATGTACTTATAAAGAGCAGATAATGCCTTCACTGTGTGTTAAAAAACAACAATAACAACAGAACACACTGAAATCAAGTCTGGGGGGCCCCATCATTGTCTTTTGCTTATCCCAGACTCGAGGTGCACTGGAGGATTTGACTTTAATCGCTGCTTAATAATGTTGTTTCTCAAGCTATTAAGGTATTATGGTTTGATGTATTTATTTATTTTCCTCCTACTATATTGACACGTACTAGTCGGACTCTATAGCAAATGACAATTGAACTGGACAAAAGTTTAAAGGGTAAATGTGTTTATCCAGTTCACACACAACCTTAAAACTGACCAAACCGGACTAAATCAAGGCGAATTTAGAACTTTAGGAAAATGATAAATAAAACGTGCCTTTTTTACTATTCTGTAGTATTCTGTCAGATGGAGAACCTTGGTGTTACTGCAATATTTTTAGTTTGTTACAATATATGATATTGAGTTGATATTGGGATATACATACATTATGTTGTGTAGCCCTCTGGCGATCCATCACAAAGTCACTTAAATGTACCTGTAAATGTTGTGCGTGAAGCTCAAATATCACGTAAAAGGGGAATGGACTGCAAACACAAAAGATTATATTTCTGTTGCTCTTTTCTCTGACTCCGCCATGTTTCCTCTCCCAGTGCTCCCAGTCCAAGATGACGGAAGAGGTGATCGTGATCGCCAAGTTCGACTACATGGCCCAGCAGGACCAGGAGCTGGACATCAAAAAGAACGAGCGCCTCTGGCTCCTGGACGACTCCAAGTCCTGGTGGATGGTCCGAAATGCCACCAACAAAACGGGCTTTGTGCCCTCCAACTATGTGGAGAGGAAAAACAGCGCCAGGAAAGCCTCGATTGTCAAGAATCTCAAAGACACACTGGGTAAGAATGAGCAGTTGAGACTTGGCTAATCTGATGGCATGCTAAAAAGCTTCTCCTACCGTCCATCCATCCATTTTCTACCGCTTGTTCCCTTTCGGGGTCACGGATGACTGGAGCCTATCCCAGTGACTTCGGGCCTTAGGCGGGGTACACCCTGGACAGTGGCCAACTCGTCGCAGGGCCAACACAGAGACATAGACATTACAGACAGTTCACTCTCACATTCATTCACTAAGGCCAATTTAGAGTTACCAATTTTTACCTAACACATGCATGTCTTTGGATGGTGGGAGGAAGCCAGAGAACCCACGGTAACACGGGGAGAACATGCAAACTCCACCCAGAGAGATCATGTGATGTTGGTCTGGTCCAGGAATCGAACCCATGATCTCCTTCTTGGGAGGCAAGAGTGCTGCACGGTGGCAAAGGTGGTTAGCAAGTCAGCTGCTCCCGCGGAGCAGCTGACTTTGATTCAAGGTAGCGTTAGCTCCTCGCTGCTGCTGCTGCTGCTGCTGCCACTTGCCCCGCACTAGCCGCCGCCAGTCTGCCAACAACACGTTCACAAGTGATATAGCTTCTCCTACCGTGTTTAACGCAATCGGAAGTGGAGTTTAAGCTGTGTTGCTGGCGATATTGTGATGTCTAATTCACTCGGGAAGAAGTTTTGCTTTAGTTTAGTCGAAGTCTTGAATCTTCTATCAGTTTTTGGTATTTCTTCTTTATACGTAAGAGAAGGTGTGAGTGCATTTGCCTTTAGTTCATCGTGTTGGTATGTGGCCAGTCCAAGCTGAGGATTTCCCCATGACCTTTCAGTTAACTACTCTTAATACAATGTACACTCCGCTGTTGGCATAGCAGTAATATTTCTGTGCTGAGCCGTGTGCCAGGAGCGCTCTGAGCCAAACGGAGCTTGCAGTTTGTGAGCCAAAGTTGCCATTTGTCTTTGCTTAATTCTCTCTGATGACAGATATTCAGCATCATTTGCGAGTCTCGCTCTGACCACCAGCTTCTCTGGAACACGGCCAGATCTCACCACACAATCATTTGGCTTGACTTTACTGTCAAATCTACAGCTCAGCCTTTTTTACAAGTTGGCCACATAGATTCTGTGTATATATATATATATATATATATATATATATATATATATATATATATATATATATATATATATATATATATATATATATATATATATATATATATATATATATATATATATATATATATATATATATATATATATATATATATATATATATATATATATATATATATATATATATGATGCTGCTGTAAGCACTTCCCTGTGTTTGCTTTGCCTGCATGTCTTATCAGCAGAGTGTTGTGTGTATGGCTCGCAGTGTGGCGTTAGTATGAGTGTTACAACACCTTTGCACCTGTCGCTACACATTGATCAAATAACTGCAGGTGAACAGCTGCGGCGCAAACGCACAGGCTCAAGTGTCAGACCCGTGCCATAAAACAGGAGCTCAGATCTGATTCACGTCATAAAAGCGCTTCTTTCCAAGATTACCCCAAGTACTCTCCTGTATTTTCTGATAGCACATAGTGATTGTAATGGCAGTAGTCGATGTCACTGGGCGGATGTGGGGGGGTGAGATGCGTTGCAGTTCAGTTGGGAGGACTTTGTTTATGTTGCTTGGTGCTTGTCCAGGGCCCGTCTGCTGCTAAAGGATTCTAGTTTCATGGTTCTTGTTGCAAAGTTATGAGTACGTCTCTACAAACAACTGCAGTCATGTGTTCTTATGTACACAGTGACTCACTCTACAAATCCTCCCAAATCGCTCTACTCTTGTTTGCTCCCTTTTCACACAGAGGCCTGCTCGGGAAATGTGGAGCTAGCTTCACTTTCACCATATCTCCTTTCTTTCATCTGTCTTCCCCTGCCCCGGTCTGAGTTCAACCCCCTCCCTTCTCCATGAGGCCTCTCCTTCAAGAGCTGGGCTAGAGGCCTCTTTATCCCGTGCTGTGATTGGTCCACAGGGGTCACATGGTGCTGAGTGGGCTGCCCTGCTATCCGCTATCCGCCCAGCTCTTTGGGTGTTCACATGGAATAACTCCACAGCTGCAGTGGGAAGAGCGCTGGGGCCGGGACACAGGGAGAGGCGGCGAGCCCAAAATGGACATGGCTAACCTTTTCAAACACTTCTTTCGTGAGTTTTACACATTCCTCCTTCTGACTAGCTCCTCGGTGTGAAGTTGTAGTAACTGTTTGGCGTGTTACAAGTGGTTTTCAAGCGTCTTTGTCTCAAGTTGGAGCCAGGCTATTTTGGCTCCTTTGCAATGGAGTGGGTGTCACTTTTTTTTTTTCTTCCCTTGCCTTTGATTTTCTTTCCGACTGGTTTTTCTAAAGTCTCAGCATTTGTGGGCCAGTAGATTGTGGCATTTTTAGATCAGATGGTTAATTTTGTGCTAGCAGCTTGTAATGGCAGCGAGTGAAGGAGGCTTGTTGTAGGTTTTGGAGTTTGAGCGGCTGCAGCCCTGGGTGGATATGCTTTGAAAGCCTTCTGCTGAACTGAAGCCTGTAATTGCCTCAGCAATCCTGTCTCTCCTCAGCTCACAGCCAGTGCACACACAAATCCATTTCTCCAGCATTTGTTCTGGTGAGTGGGCCCATGGGCTGCGACTCAGTGGATTACATTATCATGCTTTAAGACTTCTACCCTGATGTGAATATGTGGAGACATAGCCCAAGTCTGTTTTCCTTTATGCTAACCCTGAGGGCGAGCCGGGCCCCCCCCCGTGTCATGAGCTACAGTGGCCGTGCCGCGGGCTCCTGAGAACACTGTAGGCAT
The DNA here is from genome assembly GCF_026437365.1 of Eucyclogobius newberryi. Lineage (NCBI taxonomy): Eukaryota > Metazoa > Chordata > Actinopteri > Gobiiformes > Gobiidae > Eucyclogobius > Eucyclogobius newberryi. Next base: position 19,229,345 of record NW_027315812.1, read on the forward strand.
TGTGCTGCGAGGAGGAAAGGCTCTGTACTGATTGATGGACCCGGGTTCTCATCTCCTTCACCTCAGTCTCTTATCAGAGGAATGTCGGTGTCCCTGCAGCTCTGCGGCCTGTGGACACTTTATAGACACACCGACACACTTTTTCAGAAGGTCTGACACACACGTCCACGCTGTAATCGCACCTTGTAACTGTTGAGTGCTATCTCAGTCTGTCTTCCACCACTGGGATCACTCGTGTCCCGCTCTGCTTTGAGCAGCCCTAAAGTGAGTCCCATAGTTTTAATGAGGTCAGAAGATCCTCGTAGAAGTGGAGCTGGGCTAATAAAGACCTTTACTCGTGTAAAGAGAGCGCCGTGTGGTTCCCTCCCTGTGTTTTCCTGTTTCAGAGCCACCCCAGCGAGCGGAAACTCTAATTTGAGCCACATTTCTGTGCGAGCTGTAGCGGAGTGCAGGCCCGAGAGGAAGTGAAGAGAAGAGGAAGTTGAATCATTGTGCTGGCTCTGTCTGTTGGGTCTAATGGCAGCCTCCGTCACTGTTGTATTTGTTTCTTCAAGGCCAGACACTCGCCTGTAATTTGGCTCAAGATGTTTGCACAAGTGTGTAGTGAGGAAAGAGCATTGCAGTGTCCGCTTTATAACGGCTCATCTCACTACACTTTAATTGGGATTTTTACATTTGAAAAGTTTTATTGTGGTTTTAAGCAGCTTTTGCTGATTTTAAGTTACCACATTGTATTACTGAGATACTATGAGCAGCTGTAACATGTAAAATTGCTACTTGCTGACATAATGTGTCACTGCTGAATCTGAGCTGTACAGTAACACAAGCAAGATGGAAACCATGTTCATCTGGATTGACTGAGGTGGTGGGGAGATCAGAGGCCATGTGCAAGTGTCTCTTCATTGTATCGATACAATATACATCACAATGATTTGCTGTAGATTCACTTATTTTAATTGTGTAGCGGTCATTTCACCAGCTCACTTGAAAAGCGCTGACCTGCTCAATACTTATTCTGAGCATTGTAGAGCCTTTTGGTCTTTATAGTTTCAAACACATGACAGTTGCTAGTACAGTATTGCAGTACTACTCTGAGCAGAACCCAGTGGAGTATCTTGCTCTTTTCTGTTCCGTTTCATCCCAGATGCTCGGCGGGTGCTTTTGAAGTGCTCGTAGTACTTCCTGTGCTGCCACCTTTTCATATGTTTGCACCTGACTGAAGCAGTGCGTTTACAAACTCCTTTTTCACCGTCTCTGCTGCTCCCGGCCTTTAGTTTGACTCACTCCTCCTGAGCAGCTGTCATTATGTTTAATGTGCATGTCTCATACTAAAACATACGGCTGTGCAGCATGACTGGGCTCTGTAGGTCACATAGTATTTGAGACAGAAGTGAACTATGTAGTTAGAATTATAGGTGGGTGATCGATTTTGAAGATATGTAAAATACAGATATCACTTTATACCATACTGTGTCTATACTTTGCTTTTTGGTGGTTAAGTTTGCAATCTTATCACTTCTGTGTGGTTTTGATCCTCAACAGGTACACAAGCACATTTCTAAGCCATAAGGAATGATCGGATTATTTTTACCAGGGGGACATTACATAAAGATATACATTTTTGTCATGGCCACCCAACCTTAGTAATAATCTTTGAAATATGCACTTGCCTTCACAGCTGGAAACACATTATGGACACGGACAGAAAGTATTATTATAAAGAAGATGCAGTGGAATATTGAGGTAGTGGCGAGGGATATTGACTGATATGAATCCATGATACTCAAACATTCGTAACACTCAGAAATGTGTTAGAACATGTCTTTAACGTGTTAGTTGAGGTTTAAGTATCAAATAAATGTGAAATATCTGTTAAAAGAATCACAAAACTACAGAAATATGACCTTTTGTACCTTTTGCAACATCACTTCAAGTTGGCATTCACAGTATTATCTACATTTTGATATCGGGTTAAAATGAAGGTACACTTTATTGGTCAGGACCTTTGCTGGAGGATTTCACATGTAGTGCATGTTTTGGGTTGATGAGGGAAACCGGAGCATCTAGGGACATCCAAACTCTACACAGAACCCATGACCCTCTGGCTGTGAGGCGAGAATGCAAGCCTACATACTATATATAATGCCTCCTCTAATCACAGGTTCACTCAGACATTGTTCAATATTCTACTTAATAACCTGGTATGTTGGTGTCATTAAGGATGATTTGTCAGTTTTTGGGCCTGATTGTATCTATAGTGCGGTCAGCGATGTGAGACCACACAATTCTCCGGCACTGACAGTTTACTATGATGCCTTTATCCACTTTCTAACGTAATAATCTAACCAGGACGACCGCAACAGCAAAACGGAGGAACGTCTATTATTACCACCTCCACTAAACGAATCGATTTGCCTTCTAAAAATACTCGTGCTTGAGTGTGATGCTGCAGTCCTGCGGCCGGCGCTGTCAGACTGGCTGACGCGGGGTGTTGTTGTCCACAGAGGAAGAGCTGCGGAATGGAGGGAAGCGCCGGGTCGAGAGGGCCCCGGCGGACAATGAGCGGGCCGCCAGCTCACAGGGGCTGCAGCTGAAAAACAAGAGCGCTTCCTGTGCGTTTTTTCTACTGGCTTCACTTTCTTCTTCTCCTCCTGCTGCGCTTCGCTCGATCGCCGCCGCCATTTTTACCTGATAACGCTCGAGTCTTGAGTCATTGTTCGCCGTGATTTACCAGCAGTTGACGCCGTACAATTTCCTTCCTCCCTTCCCGAACGAAAAGGAAAAAGCATGTGGCGTCCAAAGACAGACACATTTCCGTGCTTATCCTCTGCCCCGCTCCTTTTAATATCCAAGCAGTGCAGTGGTTTGTGGGTTTGGGGGGGAGTTGTCTTAAATCCACATGTGCATCCAAGGCAGAAGACCACTTTAGGTCCAGGTATAGCTCAAGTTCAAACGTTAGAGGAGGATTTATCTCTGCGCAGCTTGTTAGGGGTGCGCGTGGGGGGGGCGGGGGGTTATTTTTAGCACGGCCTCCCTCAAAGCAGCGCTGTCTGGAGTCTACCCGACCATATGCTGTGTACAAATAATGACAGGACTGCAAGTGTACAGTTAAGTGTTGAATTTGTGCTCGACGTGCAGATTGCGGCGCTGGCATTAAAAGGTCCCATAATTGAGCATTGTGCTACAGCGGCTGTGCATCAGACACTGTGATTCCGTCTGCCTTCTGAGCCCCAGACTGCTTAGTCATTCACACTGTAGCACCTCACTGTAGCTTGGCTTTGTCATCATGCACTGGTTTGACTCCATATTCATTTATTTACCGTATTTTCCAGACTTTTTTCTTAGTTTTGGCCGGGGTGCGACTTATACCGGTACTTGTATTTATGCTTGTACTCCGGGGCGACTTATATGTGATGTTATTTGTTATTTTCACACTTGCAACCGCATTTCATACTCCAGTGCGACTTAAATATGTTTTTTTCTTCTTTCTTATGCATTTTTTGGCTGGTGCGACTTATACTCCGTTGCGAGTCCGGAAAATACAGCACCATATTTTTTGGCGTGAAAATACTTGAGTTGAGTTTTGTTGAGGTCCAGTAAATTAACGTGCAGAGATATCACATTGCACTTTAATTTTTCCATACGTAACTCTTTTTTTCATTTTTATTTTTAATCAGCTCTTTTTGTAGCTATTTTTTTTACATACTGTGTATATATAAATGATAAATGTGATATTCGAATTTAGCATATCTTAAAAATATACACAATATGATCTAAATTTCCATTTATTACCCACAAGCATCAGTTTACTACATGTTCTAATGAATAAGGTTGAGTTTACCAAGTATAGGACAATTAACAACAATTTTACGAGATGAGAAAAAAAACTATTATCAGAACGATTTATGAGGGTTAAAGGTGACGGGGTCCATACAATCTGACTTATTTCTGCAAAACCCCAGTGTCCCTGCTGCAGGAAGCAGTTCGCACACTCCCACAGGGGATATAAAGAGGAGTCTGCTCAAACAGATAAAACATGGCTTTTTTAAAACTATTTTTCCTGCATCACTGACTGACAGGATGCATGTGCGCACAGATAACGTCAAATCTATTAAAACTGTTTCAATATTTTGCGATATATATATTTAGATGGTATTAGATAGTATATTATTTTTTATTCAAGTGGAAAAAAGTTTGAAAAAAAGTTGAATTGGTGGCTCAAAAATGAATAAAAACACAGAATTTAAGTAGCATTTGTATCTTTTTAAAGTTCAGCCTGATGCTTTGTCTTTTGTGTGAGATCCTGAGGCCTCAACTCCACGCTCAGATCAGCTCTTAACACCCTGCACAGTCTGTAGTTATGTTCAGCGGTGGCACTAATAACAGGCTCCACCGTCAAACGCTCTGACCGGAGGCTGTCGGTGCTACCATGAAATTTGTCCTCTCTTCTGCCTGAGTCACAGCAGACTCCCCTCTGTCTGCTGAAATACTCCGTAATGTGACACAAGAGTTCCTGCTTGAGTGACAAACGCTGTATCATAAACGAGTTGTGCAATTTCATTCCAAGGAAACACAAAAATGGAATTGTCTAATCTGCAGCGTCTTTTTAAAACGTGAATCACAACATAGCTATGATTAATTTGAATAATTGTGACTATTAAAATATGTTTGTTTGTATTTTGATCGTCATAATTGTTGCCTGGACAATACAGACTCTAAAACGCATATGAAACGATCTTTTAAAACAAAGACTCAAGCGTTCTTAAATAAAAAAGTAATTCAAAAATGTATTTCATCAATACTGCTCATTAACTGTGAATATTCTGTCTAGAAGCCTTTAATCACCATATTTCAACCTTTTTATAAGATAAGATATTCCTTTCATTGGCCACACATGGTGAAATTTCATGGTTGCAATGCAGATAGACAGAGGAAAATGACATAACTTATAAGAAGTTTAAAAAATACTCTTAATAGGAGAACTCTTATAAATAAAAACTCTTAAACAAAAACTCCTATAGACAAAACCTCATTTCTTAATAAGGAATGGAGGGGGAAAATAAAGATAAAATAAAAACAGCTAGCGTAAGACAAGATAATACTAATAATAATGGTAAAATATGTTGTTGAAAATGTATTTTAAAATAGAAAAAAATAGTCAACTAAGCAAAAAAAGAATTTAATTTCAGCCCTAAATATTACCAGTTATATTCCATTTTATATTCTATTCTCTTTAAAGGTTAACTTTTCACAACAGTAAATATGAAGGCAACACTGTTTGGATTGGTCCTCTGCTCAGCTTGTGTTGCATTCGAGGCTTCAGTTCTATCATTTAAAATAATTTGTTTTCTTGTAAACAAACCTGGGCTTTACTTTGCCCGTGTCCGACACGTGTAGATTGACCATGCAGACTTCCTTTTGGGTTTTGCTAGACGGCACCATTTCACCGCCGTGTCTGTTCATAACTGCCCTGCCAAGTGGAAAGTCTTGACCAATAAAACGATGACCACACAAGCCTGGCAGAGCGAGGCCTGGTATTTCCCCCCCCCCGCTCTTACTCAGTCCTGTTAAGTGATGGGTCCAGCCAGCGCCACCAGAATTAAACTGCACGAGAAATTACAGCCTTGTCCTGATTACGCTCAAGTAGAAACGTTCAAGAATAGTTTTGTTTACTAGAGCGCAGCGGAGTTCATCCAAATATAACGCGTACATCATGTGTGAGTTAGTGAGTCTGACTGGGCAAAATGAAGAACATTCGTTGTCATATTGCCCAAACACAATTTTCCATCAGATTTCACTATAAATTAAACATAAGCGACACTTTAAATCATTGGCAACACAAAAATGGTCAATGTCTTCCTTCAAAGTATGAATTCAGATCCAAACTACATGTTTTTACTGACAGAGGATTGGCTGTGGAACTCTTGATTTACGAAAAATACAACAAATGTAGCCACTAATGTTAAAGAGAAGCCGTTTAGATGTCAAATGTTTAAGAGTTAGAGTTTTGTACCATCTGGACACTCTATTAATACATGTATAAGACCATAATATGCTTTTTCGGGAGTGACCGGACTGTTTAATCTGCCTTTTCGCGCATGAAGATGCAGCTTTTTGCGTGAGACCCTTTTTTTGAGAGCTTTTCCCTGTGCCGCATCACGTCCCTTTTTAGTAATTTTATTGATGCACAGTTCATGTCATTACTCTATCGTTTCTTTAACAGTCCTAGATTTGTTTGCCACACTCTGCCTCAAGAAACTTTACATTTTACACAACTTAAACGTGATACAGTGATGCCAAAGTGATGCCGGCAGTGAGAGTGAGGCTTAATGTGGTTTGTTTTTACAGTCCAAAAAAATGAATGTCAGAAGTGAGTGGTTTGGGCTCCAGCTGCGGTGCACGTCGGGCTGCAGGTGGAAGGGCAGCTCAGGTAATTAGTGCAGTGTGATCCGCAGCAGTGAAACGCAGCTAAGCCCATTAGGCGGCCCAGTCAGAAGTGTACAGTAACCGCAGAGATGTCCTGCAGTGAGCTTTAGATCCTGAAATGAACTGCCCTGATGCTGCGGAGACTCCATGTCCTATAGATTTGTGGTAAACAAGTTTTCATCACACTGATTTTCTCTACTAACCACACAAGCTTTGGTTTTTGTTTCCTTAGCACCAAGACTTAATCCCAAAGAATGTATTTTGGCTTGTAGTGTGGAGGGCTCTGAGCCGTGCCCACTTATTCTAACCCTCAGTGAATGTGGTGTTTTTGTCCGTTTCTTCCACATTTCAGGACGTTAATAATTTGTGCGGCTGCTTTTGACCAATAGTAGCATTTTGGGTTGCTTTTTACAACATACCCAGTCTAAGCCTGAGGGCCTGGTCATTTGGATGTCATCGCTCACATTTAACTTTGCTCAAGGGCTTTTTGTTAGAAAGCCACTTTGGCTTGAAATGGATACTCTTCAGAATGACAGACCATCTTGCAAACTTGAAATTAACTGGTGTACTCATCTCTGCACCATTGCCTTTCTTCTGAGTAGAATTATCCTTGGGGTGTAACAGCTCCACTAGTGCTTTAATTAGAAACATTTGCAGACTGAAAATACCCACTCTAAACTTGGCTTCATGTTCTTTCATGATCTACGCATGGTGGTAAAATACTGGTCGTTTTTTATGTAAATATTCTGAAGCTATTGTAAAATACTGCTTAGTATAACGAGCAAAGCAAAATGAGTTGTTGTACATGAATTTTAACAACCACGTCAAATCGTATACATATACAAAAATATAGTGTCTAAACCAGATTTGGAGAGACTTATCCATGCGTTTGTCTCCAGTAGATTAGACTACTTTAACGGCCTGCTCACTGGCCTCTCCAAACGAGCTGTAAAACAGCTGCAGTACATCCAGAACGCTGCTGCTCGGGTCCTGACTAGAACCAGGAAGTATCACATTAGTCCTGTTCTCAGGTCTCTGCACTGGCTCCTGTGGCTCAGAGAATAGACTTTAAAGCAGCTCTGCTTCTGTAAAAGTCTCTCCATGGCCTAGCACCAAAGTACATCTTGGACATGTTAGTACCATATGAACCATCTCTGACTCTGAAGACCTCAGGTACCGGCCTCCTGCTGGTGCCCAGAGTCAGGACTAAACATGGACCGGCCTCCTGCTGGTGCCAGAGTCAGGACTAAACATGGACCGGCCTCCTGCTGGTGCCAGAGTCAGGACTAAACATGGACTGGCCTCCTGCTGGTGCCAGAGTCAGGACTAAACATGGACCGGCCTCCTGCTGGTGCCAGAGTCAGGACTAAACATGGACCGGCCTCCTGCTGGTGCCAGAGTCAGGACTAAACATGGACCGGCCTCCTGCTGGTGTCAGAGTCAGGACTAAACATGGACCGGCCTCCTGCTGGTGCCCAGAGTCAGGACTAGACATGGACTGGCCTCCTGCTGGTGCCCAGAGTCAGGACTAAACATGGACCGGCCTCCTGCTGGTGCCAGAGTCAGGACTAAACATGGGGAATCTGCGTTTGTTTTTTGCCACTAAAATCTGGAACAGTCTTCCTGAAGATGTGAGACCGGTGTCTACTCTGGCAATGTTCAAATCTAAGCTAAAAACTTTTGTTTAGCTGTGTATATTTTCTTTGCACTCTTCTCTTTCATGTCCTAAACTGTTTTGTGATTTCTGTCATGTCTTTGCGATTTTAATATTTTTTTGTTCCTTGTGTACGGAGTGTGCTCTACACATTAACTTTCCTTGCTTTACATGTTCCTTTTTCTTTTTCCTTGCAGGGATCGGGAAGGTGAAGGGCAGAAAGGGCGGCATGAGAGACACCGCCTCCAATGTCGACTCTGACATGTACGACAACGGGGAGCGGCTGTACGACCTGAACGTGCCCGCGCTGGTCAAGTTCAGCTACACAGCCGAGCGGGAGGACGAGCTGTCTCTGGTCAAAGGCACACGAGTCATCGTCATGGAGAAGTGCAGCGACGGCTGGTGGCGCGGCAGCTACAGCGGCAACTCGGGCTGGTTCCCTTCCAACTACGTGACGGAGGACGTGGAGCGGACTGCAGGAGGGGGGCCAGGGGGGCTGGGGGACCCCACTGTGTCACTGACAGAGAAGCTGGCAGCTGTGGTCAACAGCACAGCCAATGGGAACAGAGTGCTGCACACGGTCCAGGCCTTGTACCCGTTCAGCTCGGGCAACGACGAGGAGCTGAACTTTGAAAAGGGAGAGGTGATGGAGGTCGTGGAGAAGCCTGAAAACGACCCGGAGTGGTGGAAGTGTCGCAAAGCCGATGGACAGCTGGGCTTAGTGCCTAAAAATTACGTAACAGTGCTGGACTCCAGTTTCCATAATGCCCTAGCAGGCCCTGCCGGACCCCCCACCCCCGACTGTGACTACATCTCCCCCGCAGGGACCGGCCGCTTCGCTGGGAAGGAGTGGTACTACGGCAAAGTGACCCGCCACCAGGCCGAGGTGGCCTTGAACCAGAGGGGCTCCGAGGGGGACTTCCTCATCAGAGACAGCGAGTCATCGGTGCGTCCTTAACACTCACTCCCCTTCACAGCTCTGAGAATGTGTCAGCTGTGTTTTCTACTGCTGCTTATGCAAGAGCAGCTGTTTACACCTGTCATTGTCATGACGATCAGAACTGAAGTTCACTCATTATATAATGAGAATGAAGGTTAATTAACATTTCCACTCATTAAATTATATACTATTGAATACATTTTACATTTTGCCTTTTACATTACAATCTTTGTGGACCATTTTGAGCTTTTTATAAAGTAATTGTTAAATTATAAGTCTGCTCTTGTTTTCCAACATCTTCCTGTTTGTTAATTAGTTTTGTTTGATTATCTTTTGCAGCCCAATGACTTCTCCATCTCCCTGAAGGCACAAAGCAAGAACAAGCATTTCAAAGTTCAGCTTAAAGAAAGCCTTTACTGCATTGGACAGCGCAAGTTCAACTCTATGGAGGAGCTTGTTGAACACTACAAAAAGGCCCCCATCTTCACCAGTGAGCAGGGAGATAAACTGTACCTGATCAAGGCCCTGGCCGCCTCCTGATCCCTCTGTCACAGACACTTGGACTAAAGCCCTACAAATACACCGAAGAATATGTGGACTGAGAAACACACACTAACATTTGAACTGAAGCCTGAGGACTTAGCACATCATCAGGACTTTAAACCCATTTGAGAGCATTCCAAGAGGAGGGTTGGAAAAGGCATGGGAGCGCCGGACAGAGAGGAGGAGACAGACTATGGACTCCTGAGAGAAGACTACAGACCTCTTGGTCGCCTATTTAAAATGATCCAGATGTGTAGCCCATCCTCCTCTGAATCTTTTAGACTTATATTTAGTTTTTCTCTTTTGTTAATATATACTCTTTTTAACATTTTCTTTTTAAGATGTGATTTTAACTGTCTTTACACCATCTTTTTGAGTCATTTTCAGACATGGTTGAAGCTCTTTGTGTCTGTCTTAACTGGCTGTGGACACGCCAATCAACAATCTCTGCTAACTGCTTATGCTGAATAAAAATCATGTGACCAAAATATATTTATTGACACTATTCTGTCAGGCCTAGGTCCCAGTCACGCTTTGCATCAGGATCCCCTTCCCATTGTGTAAAACGCGCCCGCTCGGTCAGACGCAGATGTGACGACAGTGTGCGAGAGACCCTTGGAGCCCCTCCCCCGCCCGTCACTCAAGGCGGCGGATGAGACCTCCGCGCGTTGCCAAAGGGGACGTTCCTCTGGAGATAAGAAAAGGTTCAGCCCGTGTCCAAACGCACGCCGGTGGTGCCAAGGGGAAATGGCTGTCCGGTCGAGAGCATGATGTCATCGCTCCTGAACAGGCAATCAGTGAGGGGGGGGGCCGGAGGGGGGCCTGAGGGAAAGGTCGCTTAAAGGTTATGTCACTGCGGTTCTGTTCTGTAGAATAAATTGCAGATGTGGTTAGAACGTATTCTTCACGTTTCGAATAGTGGCTGGACTGTTTTGAACGCATACGGTTCTTTCTGGCGACACTTTCGGGACGTCAAAGTCGAGCAAACCTTTTTTTTTTTTTTTTTACTAAAGCAGCGTTGGCTCAGGAGGACGGGCGATGACGACGATCTGGACAGTGATGAGTTCTCCAGCTGTAGCGAGTTTGGAGCTATCGAAAGAGTCGGGGGATTTCACGACGGGAGGAATGGAAACTGACCCTCTGAAACAAAAGCGGTGGCTTCGGATGGTGGGAGTCTTGGAGAGAGTTGGTGGATACGGGATCTGGAATATCGCTCCCAGTTGTGAGGGTGGAGACAGTGCAGAGGAGGTTCAGGGTGCAGAGGAGGAGGAGGTTCAGGGTGCAGAGGAGGAGATGTGAGGCCTGTTCTCCGTCACGTGATAGTTCGATGTTCATGTATGTTCTGGCCGTTCTCGTGAGCTGGTTAATGTAATGTAGACAATTTATGGTTCTAAACAATGGCAGCAATGAACGTACCGGGCACATGATAAACTAGTAAATGATGGTAACGTCAAACCAGGAGAAAATGCTAGTTACATTTTCTGTTTAAGCCTATATTTATTTGGATTATGCCTTATTCTTAGCAAAAGCCTTTAGTGTGTGTGATCGTACTATTTTAACTGCGTACGGAATCTTTTTTTTCCCCATTGAAATTAGAGGTGGGCCATGTTGACGATTAAATAATGTCAGTGTTATGTCAATCCAACAGAAATGTGTTCAAAAATGCGTCTTTTAGTTGAGGTTTATGATCAGAAAAATATGAAATGATCAGTAATATCACCTCTTATACGCTTTATTTGAAAGTTTACAACGAAGCCTTTTTGATTTATTGTTTTAAACATTGAATCAGCTCTTTTTATATCATTTTTTAACATTAGAATTTGAGTATATCTTCAAAACAACATTAATATCTAAATTTCAATATATTGCCCACTTTTAATTGAAATGTGCCTGTCATTTCCCTTTTAGTTTGGCTTTAAAGTTACAAACTCAGCTAATTGGCCATTTCCCAACACTGACAGAATTACCGTGGGCCCCGCCTGCTCGCCGCGCCCCATTTTAGAAGGATTTAGGAGCTTTTTCGATGTGCCTTCACTGCTTCGCTCGACCAAAGGTTTTGAATGTCTGTTGTGGCGCTGTGGCTGCTCCTCCTTTTGCATGTGTCGGTGAACGTGAGCTGGAGCGAGCCGAGCATCCCTCACCGTTATCTCACCTACTTCCTCACAGTCTGTTATAGTTGTTGTGGTGGTCTGCTGTTTCAAGTGACCTTATCATTGCTGAGAATTTGAGCGGTCAGGCTTAATGCTGAGGCACTTATTGGTTGATTGGGTGAACGTTTCATATTTGGAATTGTATTGACCGTGCATTCAGCCATAAGTTGCGTTCACACATCTTGTTCCTGAACCTTTTTGTCTTTTTTTTTGGCGTCATTTTCTTTGGAGTTACTTAACATCCTTCAGTTGTGCCTGTGTTTGAATGATTCCACCGCTTTTTAATCAAGAAAACTTTGAAATTCGGAAAGTTTTGATCATAAAACAAGGTCAAAACGTTTGCAATTCGACAGTAAGTCACGGTATCAAATTGATTGTCATGATTAATGTGAGTAAAAACATCACGATTGATTATTGTGACCGTGAACATGTTACTATTCTTCAAGTTTGTGACCAGCTTTATAAAATCAAACTTTCTGAAAGATATAATGAAGTTAAATGTGACAAAAACAGCCAGATGGGTCATTTAGGTTTATTTTGTGGACTATATAGATTGAACTTAAAAGACCTTGACATCCATTTTTGACAGTTAAAAAGTGTAGAATGTTTGCCCAGTTCCGCTCAGTTTTAAACTCTAGGATGTTTTGAATGTCATGTCTGATCCTTTTGGTGAAAATGGAAAGGTTTTGTTTACCAAGACGTGGCTTTTCTGTTTGGCCTGATCGTCTTAACTTCCTGAGTATTTCATGAATGCCTTTGTCATTGAGAAACAACATGGTAGCAGGTGTTATGTAATCATGACCTCAATCTTAATGTAACCACGTCAAATAACGGTGTGCGGAACTGTAAAGGTTTCCCGGAAAATCCATTTCAATGTCTGTATGTATTTAATTTAGTGTGACATGGGCCAGAACTGCACATCATCACAGAAAAATGACAACTGTGTGAAGTATTATGACGACTAAATGTTTTACTAGAGATACGAGGCTTTGGACCATACAAAAACTGAAATAATATGCCAATATTGCAATTATGCCAAATCAATCTGCTATTTACACAACCGCTGTGTCATGTTTGCAGTTTAGCCACTTTAAACGCAGGCCACATGAGCAGAGCCTCGCTGCTGTACAGAAATATTCAAATCTGCTTATAACATTTGGGCAGTTGTTGCTAATTTTATCTAGAGATTATTTTATTATCCACTTGTACAGAACCCCAAATGCAGCTTAAGTGAATTATTGTCTGCAGAAGCAAAACCCGCCCCCAGGGAAAGTCTCTACACAGATTAATGTCTAGATAATATTCTGAACACGTGGCCCATGTTGACGTTGGTGCTTTGGTGCTGCTTACGTTTCTATGGTGTTCTTTGTCTCACTGTAGCCGGAGCGAAGCGAACACATTGATGCTGTGGAATGATGGAGGCAGTGCTGTGAAATGTATACTGTTTCCATGGAGGAGAGGACGGCTTCAGGTGTAAGAATTAGAAGAGTCTATTAGAGTGTGTTCAAAAGGTGTCATAATAAACGATGGAAAATGTGACCTGGTTTGTTCAATTTTGTCATCGGCTTTAAAAGTTTGTCACCCGGGAGTCTGAAGTTAAATATAAGGGGTCAGATATTCAAATTGACCCAGATTTTTATTTTTACCCTACATTTTTTTAATCTAGCTTTGATATTGATTAATTTTAACTACACATTAACATAAAGGCAGACATGTATTTCTGCACTTTAGTCTGATCCTTAAACTTGTACTAAAATGTTTAAAGACATGTTATAACACATTTCTGTTGGATTGGCATATTATCTGTCTATTATCGATAAATACTACAAAAACATATGGATATTAATTTGGCCATGATTATAATAGATGGTACTTCTTTACAGTACAACTAATAGTGTCATCACAACATGTCTGATCTCTTATGTTTCTCTGCCATCTTGTGGTGACTTGTTGTAATGCGTCTGGTTGGCCATAATTATGCATTTCAAGTAAACGCTTGTACTAAATGTATATATCCTCCACCAAATGAGCTACAAGTTCTTTATTTTATATCATCTCTATAGAAAAAGACACAAGTTCATTCTTGTTAATCTCACTGCAGATAGTCAAACAATGGGGCCGAGCTGTTGCATAACATCAGATGGTGCCATCACTCACTGGGGCCGACGCGCACACACGCGCACACACACACACACACACACACACACACACACACACACACACACACACACACACACACACACACACACACACACACACACACACACACACACACACACACACACACACACACACACACACACACCAGCCAGCCCATTTAGACTATTATGCTTATCAGTTCACCGTCAATTATTTTCCAATATTGTATAAAATCATCTTAAAAATCTTACAATACTGGACTATAAATCAGTCATTAGTGTGTTACTTATTTCAGTATAAGTTCTGGTCTGTGCAGTTAGAAGTACAGCAGGTCAGACAAAGCGCTGGGCAGGTGAGTCATGAGCTGGACCCTGATCCACCAGTGCGGCTCCGTGGGCATGTACCGTGTGTGCGGGCGCTTGGATGTGATGGCGTCAGTGATGTCATCTAAGACCGGGGCCATGTCCTTCTGTCCGCTGTTACAATAGGAGCGCATCAGAGCCATGTGCTGCTCAAAGTGACTCTTCCCATAGTCCTCCTTCACGATGGCCGGGGCCTCGGTCCACAGCTTGTTGGATGTGTTTGACACAATGTCTCGAGTCAGGATTCCTGTGGCCACGATGAAGTTGCCTGGTTCAATCACAGACACTTTAACGCCCCAGGTTTTCATCTCGTATCGAAGACAATCAGAGAACGCCTCCACACCGTATTTGGACACACAGTAAGGTGACCGCATGATGTTTCCCATCCTCCCATACATGCTGGCTATGTTCACCACTCGGCCTTTGGAAAGAAGAACACCCAATGAACAAATGTTCCTAAATGTTAGATATTCTTACATTTGTGACGTTAAATGAAGTAAGCTTGTGTATAATATTAACTTGAGGTAAAGTTCTTTCCAGTCTGCATTGTTGGCATTCCTCACATGAATTATGAGTCAGTTGTTCTTTAAACCCTTTTAAAGGGGAGAATTATGTTGGTTCGTGTGATTTCTCTTCTGTACCATTTTCATACTGTAACGTGAGTCTGACCTTTTGCTCTGCGGATCAGAGGCAGCACAGCTTTAGTCACTCTGATGGTGCCCAGCAGGTTCACCTCATACACCTGTCTGTAGGTGTCTATGGAGGTGAACTCCACCTCTCCGAATGTGGACACACCAGCATTGTTCACCACTGCCCACAGCCCTGCTCAGCGTAAACAGAAAGGTGTATGCTGTTCAGCACATCACACATGCAGCACTGCTCTTAATCTGACCCAGGTTTACCTTTCTCAGTGTCCCCCAAAGTGTGTCTGATGTGTTCCACAGCCTGGTGGGTCTGCTCCTCACTGCACACGTCCAGCTGCAGCACTCTCATTCTGTCTGAGTGCAGCTCCTGCAGCTCCTGAGCACCCTCTCCTCCTTTGTCCTGAACAGTCAACCATTAATATATAATAAGTCAATGATTTACATGTCACAGGGAAAGGCCAATGGGACTCTCACCTTCAGAAGACATCCAGCAAAGACTGTGAAGCCTAACTTGTGTAAATGTTTGGCAAGTCCGAGTCCAAATCCACTGTCACAACCTGTGACCAACACAGCTTTGCCCTCCACCTGTGGATTATTACACCAGTGGATTATATATATATATATATATATATATATATATATATATATATATATATATATATATATATATATATATATATATATATATATATATATATATATGGCAATGTGTCAGTCAGTGCATGGATGGGAAACTGTTTGACTGAAGTTCATTACATTCTTTTTCCATGCAGTGTAGCCTAAAGGAAACTAAAGGCTTATTCCACACGTTGATGCAACGCAATGCTTGATAAATGATTATACCTTTACCCATCCTCTGGGAATCCTGGGCATGGCAACAAAGGCTACAAAAACCAAGTAGAGTCCAACGATGCATTCCGTGACGCTGGTCTCCGGTAACCCGAGAAGCCACATCACCGAGTTAAGCAGAGCAGGCAGTCCAAAACCCAGGACCACGGTCAGAAAAACAGAAAATAAAACGAGAAGAACCACCCGGAGACCAGGAATCGAAGCCATTTTGATGGAGTGTGTTTACTTTCCTGACAACGATCTGACCTCCCCCTGACACGCCCCCGACTTTACTTATTTACTATGGTCCAAAGCTGTACGGATGTAGTACTCTGCCGCAGTACTCTACTGCAGTACTCTACAGGAGTACTCTACTGCAGTACCCCGCAGTAGTCAGTAGGCTGCAGTAGTCTAGCCAATGCCAGGTCTATACGAGGTCTATTTTATTGTGTCTGCACGTGTTTGTTTGTCCTTTGCTGTTGTGTTGTGAATAACGCGGAACAAACCCGGAAGTTGTGTGATGCAGTTCTCTTGCTGGTGCGACAGCTCCTCATTTGCTGCGTTGTTGTGCATTTTTGCAACAATTACGCAACCCTCGTAATATTTGTATTCCTTTGAGGTCAAAGACGGGTCTAGACAAAAAACAATGCTACTTAAGGCAAATGCAATTGAAAGAAAACAATGAGACTTCAAAAAGCTCACACGCAGTCATCTTCAATATAAAACTTGTGCTTTTTGTGAGCATTGATCTTTAATATTTACTAAAAATGCAGTCATTTTCGTCTTACATGAACTGAATCTACTTTTGTGTATTAAGTTAATTTATTATTAGCTAGCAGAGAATATGGGTATGGAATCAGCTCCCGACCCATGTTAAATATGCTGACACAGTCTCTTCATTTAAGTCCAGGCTTAAAACGTTCCTCTTCGAAATCGCTTATGGTCAGAGTAGTTAGGAACAGAAAGATAAACCCACAGCTTCAGCTACGCTGCCCTAGGAGTAACTGTGCTGGGGGAAGTATGACAGCTTGAGCACTATCCTCTTCTTCTGACTACTTATGCTATCAAACAATATTTATTTTTTGATTCCACTTGCAAACTGTTCACCGCCTTCTTTTCTTTCTCTCACTCCTGAGGACCTGTGGACCCAGATGCCCCTCTCCTGGTGAAGTGGTCCCTGCCCTGTGTGGACGGTCCCTCATCTGCCTGAAGAGTGGCTCCAGCTCGACTCTGACGGTCCCTCATCTGCCTGAAGAGTGGGTCCAGCTCGCCTCCCACGGTCCCTCATCTGCCTGAAGAGTGGGTCCAGCTCGACTCTGACGGTCCCTCATCTGCCTGAAGAGTGGGTCCAGCTCGACTCTGACGGTCCCTCATCTGCCTGAAGAGTGGGTCCAGCTCGCCTCCCACGGTCCCTCATCTGCCTGAAGAGTGGGTCCAGCTCGACTCTGACGGTCCCTCATCTGCCTGAAGAGTGGGTCCAGCTCGACTCTGACGGTCCCTCATCTGCCTGAAGAGTGGGTCCAGCTCGACTCAGACGGTCCCTCTTCTGCCTGAAGAGTGGGTCCAGCTCCAGTCTCCTCGTGTCCGTCTGTGAGAGTCGGATCTCTCCTTCACTGGAACTCCTCCAGGTTTCTACGCTTTTTTCCCAAAGAGGTTTTTTTTGTAGTTTTTCCTGGCCGTGAAGGAGAGTCTAAGGACAGAGGACCCTGGGACATCGTCCCTCGCCACCACAGACATTGTCTGACTCCATCGCCACCACAGACATTGTTGATTCATTTCTCCCTGTGGCCCTCAGAGGCAACTGTTGTTGTGATTTTGGGCCTTACAAAAATAAATTGATTTGATTTGATGGGTGTTAGAATTATGATAAATTAGGACAGCTCAAATTTGTATGATTTAAACACATTGTTATCTTATTTTTTGACTAGGAAAAAGTCCTAAAAGTGTTGCATTTGTTGAAGCTGAAACCCATGAATAAGCTACATATTTTTACTTGTCACACACTTATTAAGAATCATTTCAGCATACTCAATGACTTAAAATTATTTTTTAATATTTGGCAAGGGAAAAGATAATGCAAAAACTCTCTAGAATTCTCAAATGAAGACCAGCGTGGTCAAATCCTAACGGGGTTTGTAGATAATGCTAGCCAGGTACAGAACAGTAGTTTTCAAGAAACCCTAAGGCACAGATATGATATCTGGAGCATATGCTTTCAGAGGCAGTGTAAACATGTTTTAAGTAAATCTGAATTAAGGAAACACATGTTAAGGAAAAACAAATAAAACAGGTACATATACAAAAAAGAAAAAAAGAAGAATGATACAGAGTGAATGAAACCAGTTCAACTCCTGTTTCCTAGTGTAGTCTGTGACATTTTCTATAGGTACTCACTACACAGTGACAATTCCTATTTGTGTAATTTGAATGTTGACTTTGTGTGTGATTCCAGATTATAGGTTCTCTTGGTAGTTCTGACATTCACGTTTTTCTGGTCGTTTACCGACAAGGACCCAGTGACCAAGTATGGTCCAAACTAAACTGAGGCCTAGGTGACATTGTTGAACGGTAAGTGCTCTTTTCATATTAAACCCTCATCTCTTCTTCATTTGAGGAAGCTATCAAGCTTTCTCTGGATATTTTCAAACGAGTCCAATCCCAGGTAATCTGCCTGACCCTGCTCCCATCTCTCCCTCCGCTCTTCTGAAGAGATGAGAAGAGCCTGTGCTTCTAGGCTTTCCCCCTAAAAACAAAACATTAAGCACATTCAGAAACATTCAGACACTAGTCACTAAACCTTAAATGTGCAGATGGACTAAACAATACCTTCACACATCCAGAGTTGAAAGGCTGGTCTCCATATTGCTCGTACAGCAGAGGCACCACTGCACTGGAATACAGCATCCACCAGTCCATGAGGAAGGTCGGGTGTGACGTGGCCTCGTGCGCATCACCAGAAAGGCGCTTGGCTTTGGGGTCAAAGGTGTAATTCCAGGGCTTGGTTTTACCAAGGAAATGAACGACCTTAGCATTGCCACCAAACCTACAATGAAACAAGGTGGAACTGGTGAGTATTTTATGCAAAAAACAATCTTCATCTACGGGTCAACCTTTTTGGCAGTGCATTTCTTTGTGCACATATATAAATAGCAAACAATGCTTAACTTACTTACCAATGGGTTTACAATACAAAGACAATTGAACATAAAAATGAACTTTATACTCGTCTTATTTTTGGATGGGCATCAGCTGCTGGGTGAGGATTTGACACAGTGGGCTTACCAGAGAGGCAGCTGGAATCTAACTGCTCATCACCTCAGTAACTTGATGTCACTTCACAGTGTAAGCACACGCTCATGTGATTGTGGCTCTGGTTACATTTGGCTCTTACAGTCCAAAACTCTAGACCATTTTACGTAACAAGAATGAATGAAGACTAATGACTACTGCGCATAAACTAAATCCTTATTTAAAGTGTAAAGAAAAGAAAAGAAGAGAAAATACAGAAACAGCAAAACTTAACAATACTCACAACTTACTGTTTAAATGCGGGCATATATGTGTAGATGGCTACGCTGCTGACATTATAGATAAAGGGAAGATGTTTGGAGATGTCAGCTGTGGCCCAGTCACCAAAAAAACCATTCAGGATCCCTTGGTCGCCTCCTGAAAATGAAGAAAAACAAATGAGCATGATGTGGAAAGTATTTCCCATCATGACCTTTGGAACTCAGTTCTATTTTTGAGTTGAAAACGTCACTACAGACAATGTTCCAAAATACAGACGACCAAACAATACCAACATGTGTAAGAGAAGGGGAAACATGTAAGCAACTTATAGTTTGTTAAGTTCTTACAAATAAAACCTATAACGCCATTATTGTTTGTTTATTTGGTGCATGTTAATGGACACACTACTCAGTACTCAGACTTGTTTCCAAATCCCTTCCAAGACTCGACTTGAACTTGTTTTTGATGGTGATGACTCATGATTTGACTTGAGCTTCAGGCAAGACTCATGGACCAAAGACTTCGACCTGGACTCGGATTTGACAACTTACAGCTCTCAAATCCCACACTACTTACTTCTATATATCTGCTTAAATTGGGTTTTAAATTATGGTTTTGAGTTCAAAGTTTGTTCAAAGCTGTGAGAATCTACAATCGGCCTTCTGAGTTCGCACAGTTATCAAATGATTAAGAAAATTCTTGAACTGAATTTATTATTTGGACTCAGACTTAGACTTGACCTGGTTTTGGATGATAATGACCCAATTTGGATTGAGAATCAAACCTTGATTTAATGACTTGGACTTGCACTGGGAGTCTGAAGGACTTGACTGACTGAAGGACTTGACTGACATGACTCACAGCCCAGACACACACTGGCTTGTAGACATGGACCTGTTGTCCCACAAACACACTCTCAAACACACACAGACACACTGTGCCCAAGAGTTGCATTTGGTGAAATCAAAGGTCTCCCAGCCAGGTTTCCAACATCAGACCAGATTCTCATTGGTAACGGCCGTTGTTATGCACATCATGTAGTCTGTGCATTGAGCACATGTGTGAGTGAACTACTGTCACATGCACATCACAGTTGACTCCGGGAGATCAGTATGTAGCTGCGGCCTGTGATATTTCAGGAGGGACGTTGATCTAATCCAACACACTGGTGGGAAGTTAGTGACATGAAATCTGACAGGAATGATCCTGGGGTTTAACTGAAAAAAACCTCCGGAGTCCTGTAAATGTAGACTATGTTCACATTCAGAGCATGGTCTGGACTGCAAGTGACTTGTGATAAGTGTGATATGAACTTGCTAATATTTGATGTAATGACAGAAGGTCTGATGCTTGATCCAACGTTTAGCGTAGACTGTCAGTGGCTGGGTACAGCTGCTGTTCTTGCCAATTCATCTTGCAACACAAATCCTGCCTTTCATTGGGCTATTTAAAACTGACTAATTGCTAGTCTGATTTGTGTACACAACATATTTCCAGTACAGAAGCAGGAGCCCAAAATTAAGAGATAATTATATTAACCCCATTCATAACTACTCAACTTCAAGTAATTAAAACAGACAGGAAATATGCCAAGTGTTGTGGTTCAGCTCCAGTAAAAGTGAAGCCCAAGATTGAGTCTGTTTTGGTCTGAGAAGATGTGGAACACTGTGGTACAGTATTGGATTCAATAATACACATAAGGACTCCATTTACTATGTACGTAATAAACTCCATCCTTTATTATTTATATATATTTAGTTATTGTGGGGAGTTATTGGGCTTGCGCTCCCTTCCAGTCATAAAGTACCAGTTAACGTTTTTTTCCAGAACATATGCTGTATTTTTCTGTGACAAACTATAATACTGATGTCTTCATTTTGAGAGGATGAACAGCAAGAATGTCTGTGTTGCTGTGCCAGTTTGACTTGGCCCTGTACCACTTTTCTGAATTCATAAGCACAAACTGGATCGCACTGAAAAGTGCATGGGCACATCATGTATTCAACAGAAATGTTACAGGTCATAACATCGACTCATGCTTCAGTGCATATGAAAAGATGTGTCTATAAATAAGTCTGCCTCCTCAATGGTATTAGCATCCACTGGGAGTGTAGACAGATGAATCTGGTAAAACCCTGCCACTGGCTGTGCAGACAAAGAAATCCTGTTCAAAATCTTGTCACAAGGCACATACAGAACTCTCATGTCAAGAGAAAAGCCATTAGCCCAGATGCAGCAGACTTATACCTGGCTTTAAAGTGCACTGCTTTGTCATTGACAGCCAGAACTTTGTCAAAATAGTTCGTGGTTGCATCAAAACATCTGAATGTCTCTGGAGTAATTCTCTAGTAAATGGATGGAAACAAAAAGGTGAAGCCAACATGTTGACGACAACTTAGTTAACATTTGGCCACAGCAGAAGCCTGAATGTCAACTGCTCTGTGCATAACATGACCTCTCAAATGTGCCCAGCCCCTCCCAGCTGCCCCTCAGAATAACTCTGCACAACCCCCAGCTCTGACCCCACTGTATCTATAGCAGAAATCATACATTTCAACATAAAATCAATTAAAGCCATTATTTATACGTCATGAAGTTATAGGCCATATCTGAAGTGTTTAGGTCCAATGGTTAAATAAAAGGAAATAAAACATGTGCAAAGGGTATTATTTTCCTGTGAGTCTAAATATATAAACTACCTTAATGACATGTATTGTTATAGTCCATGCACCGTGGAGCATGCATTTATTATGTCATATTTATAAGATTGTAAAAGATGGGCTTTGGCTTACCATCAAAGCTGCCATGTTCAGTGCAGTACTGCACCAGTTTGTCATATGTCTCCATTGAAGGACAACACACAAACACACCAGAATTAAAGCAGTCAGGCCAGCCGGGGTCAGGAGCAGCAGACAACTCTTTTCTGTCAAACAGCTCATCGATGTTGGAGAGCACCTGCAGCCAGAACCACCACAGTCAGCGTTAAAGTTAAGGAACATTTATGTTTCCTCTTTACATGCGGTGTATTACCAGAGTGTCTGCGTCCATGAAGACACATTTGGAGTAGTGTGTGAGGGTCCAGCAGTGGAGTTTGGTGAAGGTCACACCCAGGTCCGGTCTCTTCATCATGGCCAGATGCGCCGTGTCTCCACTGTCCAGCACATCCACCACCCGCACCTCGTCGAAGATCCTCTGCAGCACCGCCCTGAGCAGTGGACGGCGTTACACCAAAGATCTACATTTGCCTTACAGCTGGAGGTTGCTTACTTGCATTGCACTGAAACGTGTGGACCAATCAGGGCGACCAGCTTCTTTGCGGTGTTGTGGTTTCGCAGGGACTTGCCCAGTACCATAGCTCCTCGGGCATAACTGTCATTGGTAGCCAGTGTCACAAAAGCCTGATCTGTTGAATAAAAAACATATTTTTGAAGGTATAGAGTCAACTTGTTTCCCCTTTTATCCTCTCTTCTTTATTGTTACCAGAGAAAACTAGTCGCACAATGATCGGGGAAGATCTAGTGCACTTCCTGGTTCCACTATATACTGTATCTATAGGCGATGTGAGTGAAGTGTCTTGCCCAAGAACACAAGGGCTGTGTGCAACTCTACTCCTTTGATTGATGGGTGATACTATTGGCCCTGTCATCCCAAAGATTCACACAAATATATCACGTAGTGGCACTGTAAGCCAAACGAGGGAAATAATATTACTCATGTAACACACTAGAATTAAGTGGGCAATTAACCACTCATCGCTTTATTGTGATATTTATGATATGACACCATATCTACACAGTGAAGAGAAAAATGTGCCATCTACCTGCAAGTCGCAATGAGTGTCTGTGGGAGCATATAAATGTAGATGACGAAATAATCTAGGAACTTGGGTGAGTTGTGTGACAGCAGCGTGTGAGCCAAGGGGTCAACATGACTGGGCTCGGCTCTAACCACCCACTGTTTTTTCATTCGAACAGCCCCAGAACAGTCCCGGAACAGCCCAGGAACTGTCCAGGAACTGCCCCGGAACAGCCCCGGAACAGCCCCGGAACAGCCCCGGAACAGCCCCGGAACAGCCCCAGAACAGTCCCGGAACAGTCCAGGAATTGCCCAGGAACAGCCCTGGAACAGTCCCGGAACTGCCTCGGAACACCCCCCGGAACAGTCCCGTTACAGCCCTGGAACTGCCCAGGAACAGCCCAGGAACTGCCCAGGAACTGCCCAGCAACAGCCCTGGAACAGTCCCAAACAGTCTTGGAACAGCCCCAAAAAAGCCCTGGAACAGTCCCGGAACAGCAGCCCAGGAACTGCCCAGGAACAGTCCCATAACAGCCCCAGTACAGTACCGGAACCTAATACATCCATGCCCGGAACAGTCCCAGGAACTGCCCAGGAACAGTCCCAGGAACTGCCCAGGAACAGCCCCAGGAACTGCCCAGGAACAGCCCCAGTACAGTCCCGGAACCTAATACATCCATGCCAGGAACAGCCCCAGGAACTGCCCAGGAACAGCCTGAACCCAGAACACGGCTCCTATAGAGAGAGTGCCACGCCCCCTGTCTCACACCCCTTTTCCCATTGGTAAAGCAGCTCTGAGGCATAAAGTGTAAAGTCAAACAGACAAAGACGTGCTAAAACTCTCAAAGACTTCAGAGGCGTCGTGACTTTAATGTCAGCGCGTGGGTTTGACTCCAGAACACTTCATGAAGCGCAGCAGCGTCACTGCGCAGACAGGACAGCGTGTCCTAATTGTTACGTGACCAAATAGGGTCCCGATATAGCTCCGTGCATAGTATTCATGTTATAGTGTGGTGTCAGCTTTTGTATTTGCATTGGACATAATGTAACCTGTTGTTTGTACCAGTCCACGTCTTAACTTTAGAATAAATCCTGAACATAGAGTAAGTAAGCGACGTTTGACTTTACATCCATAAGGAGTGAGAAGTAGTGACAGGATCCACCCAGAACATCCCGTTATCAGTGCCCTTTATATAAGGTCACTTTGACACTCGCAAAATGTTAATCTGAGGTTTAGACGCACGGACAGCACGCGCGGCAAACACGCAACAGTTCAGAATAAAGTTTGAAAAAGTCACATACCAGCCATGACTGAAGATGTGGGACAAGCTACTGGTGTGTAGCCCGCGCGACTGGGACACGGCGACTTGGAGAAAAGGACTGTCTAAATATACAGAGGTGGATTTATAGCAATGACAGGCAGGCGCTGCGCCGCGTCACGTGACCGCACCCTCACCCCCCACCCGCGCCCACACTGGGCCCCCGAGCCAGAAGTTGAGGGAGTTCACGTTTACGCACTGCATACAACTGTGTTCAAATAAGATGGAGGAAACAGATTTATTTGTCCAATTATAGTAACCAGTCATTGTAATTCACTCAGTTGTGTCTCTCGGGTTCTTGTCTTCTGGGGCGGGGCCCCCGGGTCCTTTTACAGATGACAATGTAGTGAAGCTGTGGGTTTAGGAACGGTATGCTCTGTTGGAAATCCTTCTCTTGATATCTGTCGCCATCTGTTGGTTGGAAAACATAAAGCAACTAAAATGACCAGGATTGTAACAATCTCCTGGTTGTTTCTGAAGTGTTCACGCGGTGTTACGCAGCTGCAAAGTGGCCCCTGTGGCCCCTGTGGCCCCTGTGGCCCCTGTGGTCAGATGGAATTCATTCTCAGATGAAGTTGAGTAGTGGGACTTCTGGGACTCATGTGGCCCATCGTTGAGTGTTCAGAGAGTTTCTCTTAATGTCTGGTTCGTTCATACAAATACATATTTACCTTTTAAAGTTAAATTTGCTCCACAGAAAAGCCGCGGTGACAGGAGCCGCCTCTGTCAGTGTGAAACAGATGCTTGTGAGAGCAGTCGCACTGCCTGGACTACTGTGTATGTCACACGCTGTGTTACTGCACCCAAATCCTTTAAAAGGCCTGCCTCCCACACAAACCCCCACCACTGGAACAGAGCCAGCTCAACAAGAAGAGAACATCCAGGGTCCAATGTCACCACATCCCAGAATGCCTGTAGTTTAAAGCTGAGCTGGAGTGGGTCAGAATCATGTGGTAGAATTTGCTTTTTCACTGTCAGGTGCAGATTTGACCTGGTTTATGGTTCATATCTCTGTAATTGCTGATAAAACAAAACCTTAAAGTTCAACTTGAAATATAGTTATTTTTACAATAGCCTCAGAAATTGATTTCAGTTGAAGGGACTTTAACCATGTGATTAAAATGGCAGGTTTTTGGACACAATCCAACACAAATAATGATAAGGTTCAACATTTTGTTACAGGTATTTTGCCGACCATTTAAGATTTATGAACACAAGCTATAGGGACATTCCCCTGATACTTTTTAATTCTATTTGAATGGATATGTAAATATGAAAAGGTGTAGCCTACGTTGAACGGTTAAACAAGCAGAATGATGTGAATTGTGTGGTGCGTTCAGAGTGGTGGTCACACACAGGATCGTGCCCACCAGCCGTCCATCACACACTGTATCATGCACACACACATACACATTTTATTCAGCATGTGGGGATGGATCATTGATTTTATTGTTTGCTCTCATCTTGACATTCTGTCAAGCACAGCGAGGCAACATGGCGGGAGGTGCCCGTATCCATGGAAACAGGCTGGAGTGGGAGGTCTGGGGGCTGGTACAGAGGAGGGGAGTTGGCAGGGGTCCTGGCAGCTCCTCTCTCTTTAGTAGAGGTTCTTCTGCACGTAGGCGGCGATGTACTTGACGGCCAGCATGGTCTCCTCACATGTGGGCTGGATCTGAGACTCGGGCAGCAGGAAGCCGTAACGCCCGGTGTCGCGCAGCTCGAAGGTGTACGAATACTTCACCCCCAGGTCATAGGCCCAGTCATCAGAGCCACCAGCAGCAGGGTCTGGGCACACAGAGAGCACACACAGCTCCAGTGAGTCAAATCCTGCTTTGGCAACAACAGCCCTTTGTTCAGAAAAGACGTGTCTCTTCATTTAGCTTTGTCTTTTTTTCTGTAGAGGCCAGCTCTGTTTGGATATGCACCTCTCAGTCCACCGTGAGCACACCATAATGCATAATATTAAACACAAAACAGACTATCAAAGCCTTTCCACAGAAATACCCCCCCACGGTGAGAGGAATACAGCTGTAATGTAACATGCTTACAGATAGTGGTAGCACCAGGCCCACTGGTGTAGCGGGTCCCGTACAGGCTGCTCAGAGCAGAAGAGGCCCCTGTAGCCACCTTCATCTGCACACAAGAACCACAGTCAGAACAATCACAACACATATATGTATGTAGACTACTGCAATATAATCATACAGGTTATATGAGCACAATATTCATCTAGATTGTTCCTGTGTGTTTGCTTTAAATACTCTGTTATTTCACTCTCAAGTTACATATTTCATACAATATCAAAACAAGAACCAGACTTCATCTTGCAACAATATTTCATGCCATTATCATAGCATACAAACGAGTCGTCCTCAGCACATGGAATGCTCCAGTTTGCTCGCACAGGAAATTAAAACCTCTGGAGAAATGCTTTGACAGGAAATTATATTTTGGGATAGACAGAAGAGTTATCGAGGATGCGGAGAGTTCCTTTGTTCTGTAAAGTGTCAGAGAAAGCTTAAATTACACACGTGGGTAGAGAGCGGGGTGTGTGATGCGCCTGCGAGTGTGAGCGCTGGTGTGAGTGTTAACTGCACAGCGCGTGGACACCCCAGTGAGAGCTAAAAGACCCATGAGAAGGAGCGGGGAGTCAATGATTTGCAGCAGCTAAGTGTGGCTTTTAGATAACAGGCTTAATGGCACTAGGCTGAGTTCATGCTTAAGCTTTTGGAAACAACTTCATAATCGCTTTTTTATGAGCATGCACCTTTTTTGTGTGAAATGTTTTGGGGAAGATGAGCCAGAGATTTTGAAACATGCACAACTAATGTTAAATGTTTAGAAGAGATGATTTCTTTTGCAATGAATGATGCATCTTAGGCTTGAAAGAACACGTAATCTATAGTAGGTTATGAACTGTGAGCCATTATAGTTTATGACATTTAAATAATCATGGATGACATCGATGATCTGCTGCACGGTATTAGAAATGATTGGGATATAAGTTATATTAAAACACATATGTACATTCCTTCATGTCAAACTTCATCAAACTAAAAACGTACAATATTAGTTTGGCTTAAGACAAGACACTACAGGCAAAACGCAACTTTTTTGTCTCATTTATGTTATTTGTTCCCTCAACATTATACGCTTTCACATGGAAACAAAAAAAACTAAATTGTCCAATCTGCACCTAAATATGTTTTATTATTTAATTTAATACTCTTGCCTACTTACATTTATAGGGGACATTGTGACTTCAAATGGCCGTTTTCATATTTCTCCTATAAAGGGATAAGGATCAGCCCTTACAGTAGCACCTACACACACCAAACTTAACAATCTTTTCAAAATGTTGAAGAATTATACCTAACAATTTGTTGATATATAATTCAAAGCATGATTTATTCAAGTTTTAACTCCACAAAACAAGGCCAATTTTCAGTTAGATCTAGTTAAACTAAATAAGATCCAAAATCTTCTTTGCATGTTTTATCCCCCATTTTTAAATAAATTTAAACCCGACTACCAGACTCTATTTTTCCTGTGTGACTCCATGTTTCAGATCTGTACGTCCCAAACATGAGAACATTCTGTCCTCTTCACCTGCAGTGTTTTGCCTTCATAGTATTTTACTCCTAAAACACCCTCAAAACATTGTCCGACATGTCGCTTAATACCCAGTTATTCATTCCCTTTTGCATATTCATGTGGTTATTCAATGACTTTTGAATGAATAGAAGGCTTCATGCTAAGTGGGCGGTACTGACCAGCTCGCTGTGGTCTGCGGCCAGCTCGTAGGTGTAGGAGTAAGGGAAGAGCAGCAGCTGGGAGTAGGAGTGGACGGTGAGGTACGCCTTGATGATGCTTTTGTTCCTGCGGATGAAGTCGGCCACATTCTTGACCTCGATCTCGGACTCAGGAGAGTACCCGCAGAAGGTGTCGCTGCAGGGGTTGCTGGAGGCTCCCAGGGCTAGAACACACAGAGAACAGAGGAAATTGAGACACAAGATACAAATATGAAAAGCTTTGCCACTTTTGTCAGACTCACTGCACCAGCCGGCGTTGAAGTTTCTGTTGGGATCAGCTCCGATGCAGCTGGATCCAGACTTCCTGGAGCGGGTCTTCCTCCACATCCTGTTCTAAAAGCCCGAAACAAAATGAGAAAGTAATTAACTTCATATAAACAATACATTTTCTGCAATTTATTCTATGTTGTTATAGTTTTCAGGGCTTCATTTCTACTGTAAAGCATATTCCATTTGATACAGCAATAGCTTTACCAAACTGATTGATTATTCTGAGATGACTCTTACGCTCTTGTGGGTGAAGTCGTATCCGTCGATGTTGAACACGGGCAGGACGTACACATCCATCTGGTTGAGCAGGTTGGTCATCTGAACGTCGCTGCCGTAAGTGGCCAGAGCCTACAGCAAGAAACAAGCTTATTTTTGCAATGCACATTTCTACTTTTGATGTTAAATGTCATGTCCTACCTCTTTGACAAACCACTGGCAAAAAGCAGGGGAGATCCACTCTCTGGCATGGATACCACAGTCCAGGAAGATGGCGTTCTTTGCAACGTTGGACGTCCTGCCAAGCTGGAGTTGTAAACATAGAAAATAAAAGTAAAGGCCATTTGTTCCTAATCCTGTGTCATGATATTTAAATAAACTAGCCATTATTTTTTTAAATATGATTTTTTATTGTGCTCATACCTTGAGGACGGTCATGGGACGTCCCTCGTAGGTGTTTCCAATGACCTGTTTGCTGATGAGATTGGTGTTGGATGAGGCGACTGAGTTAATCCAAGACTGGACCTGAAATCAGCACAGAAAACAGGCCTGTGAGGTACAAAGCATGTCAAAGCTACACAACTTTACTCAATATAGCCAGGCTGGTGTCCTACAGTTTCCCAGTTGTTGTATCTGGTGTAGCTGTGGGCTCTGGGAGTCGGGCCGCTGTCACGCTCACGGTTCACAGCTTCTTCCAGATCCTCAATGAGCACTCTGGAAATGACATTGTCTGAATTTTCACCCACAACAATTCGATCCAGACATTCTGTGTGTATTGTGACCTACTCGTGCTCCATGTCGCTCTGATGCAGTGTGGTGCTGACCATGTCCAGGTACATGGCAGGCACACGGATGTCCACATCAATGTCAATGGTCACGAGCTGAGGATTCTCGGGCCTCCAGAAGTCCACCTGCAGAGGGCGCCAGACACAATCACTTGAGCTTTAAGAAGGACTACACAAGGTACAGCCACGTCCAACAGGAGGAGTCAAAGCTTTATGGAAGCTTTTTGTAAGGACAGACATAAAGAAAAAGCAACAAAGCTGAGTGACTTGTATGATCAGAAAGTCCAAATGAATGTGTTTGCTCATTAGCAGAGCGGTTTGACCCCTGCAGTGAGTGAGGATGGAGGTGAAGGTGGGGGAGTGTGAGATACCTCCATGCTGTCAGCCAGCTCTTTAATGAGGGTCACATGCTCATCAAGAACAGGCTTCAGACGGAAGACTTTATCTCTGAGGAAAAGCACATTCTCATGTCATATTCACACACACAGTTTTGTGGAAAACGTTTAGACGGAAATCTAAATTGTTGTATTTACCTGTGTGTATTTACTGTGTATTTAGTTAAATTCGGATGATTATGTTCAATAATGTAAGATGCGATTTTAAATGCCTGTTTTGACTGATAGTTGTTGGTAATTCTGTAACAAATATGTAATTTCTCCTAAATTAAATTCTCTCAGTGCTGAATTTTAATACGTACAATCTCATTTGAATAAAAAGTACTGTAATTGACTTTTATTTCATGTGCCTCTTTTATGAAAAATTGCTGATTTCTCATTAAAAGTTTGAAGGCCATGTAAATTAAAACTTGTAAAGCTAAATGAGAATGGTGACCTATACCCAACCCTCTTACTTTAGATTTTGTAATAATTTGCGACGCAGCAAGCTGTTTTCTCACTATGTGACTGATGCTAATCACAAAATTGTGATTATACTTCTTAAAAAAAACAAAAAAATCTCCTGCAAACGAAAAGACAAAACTTACCCTTCAAAGTTTTCGGCCAGGGCAACAGCCACCAAACCAAGCAGCAAAAGGAACTTCATGTTGGCATTGGAGCTGGTCCCACCTTTGGGTGCCACTTATAAGGCCTGGACCCTGCACTTGTCCACCAATACCAGTGTCCTTTGCAGCGACAGGGCAAACATCCGCCCCGAAACTACTGCCGCATGCATCTGTTATTTTTAGAGGCAACAAGGTGACGCAAGGGCCTAGGAAATTAACTTAAATCATTAAAAACAACATATACCACAATTCATATTCTGCATTGGCATTTTATTGATACATTTATACCCTTTTCAATTGTACACTTGAGAGTAGAAAAAAAGAAAGAAAACATTTTCAACATATTTAAATAGCACAAAAATACAGCCACCACATAAAAAACATCAATTTAACCCTATTTACATGTGACAATGGATTCTATTTAATCTGTATTTTTATACATATAAAATAACATTAAAATATCCTTCACATCATATATATATATATATATATATATATATATATATATATATATATATATATATATATATATATATATATATATATATATATATATATATATATATATATATATATATATATATATGTATATATATATACTGTTTAAACTTTAAACTATGCACTTGACAAACACATTTATACAGAACTGCCTGAGTGGGAATGCTTCATGATTGTATGACAAATTGCCATTTTTGTTACATATTTGGACATGGTTTACAATTGTGCACAATGATTATATCATCACTAAACTACAAATGGTGCTATCAAGTAACGCTGCACGTGCACGCCAACAGGTTTATTCATGTTCTTTTGATCAAACACTGCACTGTAAGCTACTGTAAATGGAGTTAGGGTTTACATTAGGCTTAGAGGAGAACATTTCCCAGCATTAAAGTGACTTGTAGTGTTTCCGCTGAATGGCACAAATTACAGAGAACAAAAACATTGTACGCTGTAGTAAATGCCTGGCGCAGTCACTCAGAAGGGTCAGTGCTTGGCATTACAGTTGAGGCTTTAAAACCGAATCTTCCCCACCTCTTTATCACATACACGGCAGAGTGAGGAGAGGTAAAACTTCATCATTTAATGTCAGATGAAGTCTTATGTTTGGCTGTCAGGCTGAGAGCCTCTGAAGCTCTGAAGGACAGAGCACTCATCTTGGAGCTGATGCTGGGGTGAGCTCCGTGGACATTAGTGGGTGCACAGTGCAGGAGACGCACCAGGTTTTTACGGAAGTTGCGTCCAACAAATCCGTACACAATGGGATTAACACAACTGTTGAAGTAGGCGATGCAGATGGTAAAGGGCATGGCCGTGTCAATGATGTCCAGAATGCGACAGTTGTTGAGCATTTTGAGCTGGGTCAGGAGCTGCATGAAGGCGAATATCTGGTGGGGCACCCAGCACACAAAGAAGGCCAGGACAGCGGCGGCCAGCATGCGCAGCACCTCATCGTCCCGGGAGTGGGAGCTCTTCTGGATGTGCCTGGCCCCGAGCAGAGCTCTGCCAATCAGGCAGTAGCATGTGATGATGATGATGAAGGGCACCAGGAAGCCCAGCAGGCTCTTCATCAGGCTGATGGCCAGCAGCACCTGCTCCAGTCTCTGGCCACTGTCCTCTGTGGGGTGCCAGGTGCCACACACGGTCAGGTTCTGGTTCTTGATGTTGTGGATGTCTCTGGTGAGTGCAGTGGGCACACTGAGCAGTAGAGAGAACAGCCAGATGAGCACACAAGTGATGCGTGCATACAGCACTGTGCGGAACCGCCGCGACCTCACTGGGTGGACAATGGCCAGGTAGCGGTCAATGCTGAGTGCGGTGAGGAAGAAGATGCTTGTGTAAAGATTAAAGATGGCCATGGCTGCAGTGGCTTTGCACAGAAATCCTCCAAAGGGCCAGCGGTAGCCCGTGGCAGTCATAGTGGCCCACATAGGAAGAGTGATGAGAAAAGTGAGGTCAGAAATGGCCAGGTTGAGCACAAAGATGTAGGCCACAGTCTTGAGTTTCATGTAACAATATATGATAGCCACCACCATGCTATTTCCTACAATGCCAATAATAAAGTTGAAACCGTAGACGATTGGCACCAAGGTGAAGATGAAGTCATGATTTCCCGACATTCCACATGTCAGGTTTATCCCGTTACTTTCTGCTCCTGAGGTTACGTTCTCCATCTTGTTGTAGAGTCGGATAAGGAGTAATAAGGAGGCCCTGTCAGCAGGGTGCGTCTGCGCTGACTGGTGCAGGCCTTGGGCGAGGGCCCGGGTTACTCCTATAAAAGAAATAGAACCAAAATGTCACATGCAATCTCAGGGAAGAACCTTCATTAGCAGTGGCACGGCCCATAAACGCTAATCCACACGAGCACCCATCAAAGTGCTCACCCTACACTAGCTCATTAAAGACGCAGACATTAAAGCCATCCTGACGCTTTATGTTATTTTTGTAAAATAAGCTGCCATTAAAAACAGATGTTGTATGTTATTCAATATTCCAGAAATGCTCCTTAAAACATTACTCTGACACTCTGCATTCTGCCTCCTCCTTTAAAAGCTCTCTGGGCTAATAAACGGCAACAGTAAAACGGTACAGTGTTTTTGTCAAATGGCCCGTCCATCTGGGTGGACCGTGAGCACCCGGAAGGAGAACCGTTATGCCTTGTGTTATGACCTGTGTTAATGAAGAGTGCCTGGCAAAGTGCAAGCTTGGATAACAACGCCATTAAACAGAGGTAGTAGAGAGAGTGGGTTTAGGCTCCAGTCACTGTAAAAGACATGTCACGTTTCAAACCCTGGGTGAGCAGAGATACATTGTACCCAGCATGAGAACTTCTAATCAGCACACACCTAAACAAACACGACAGCAGGGATTCTGCTCCATGGAAACTTTGCTCTGTGAGAAAATCAAACCTGCATGCTACTGCAGAAAATAGGCCTCAGGGCAGTTTGTGCTTCATTTGTAACAGACGAGCCGGGTTAAAAAAGAGCTCTGTCTCTTTTTGGGAGTCTACCAGAGGAGCCTCATTAGCTCTGTTAATGTAATAATATTAGCACAAGCCTTTATTGCAATTATTACGGCAGCTAAGTAGGATTTATTCATGGTAGACTTAATCGAGATGACGTTATTAAAGTTGGGACCTGAAGTAAAGGAAGTTCCTTGGACTTTCAGCTCAGAGAATCATGTGCATTACCATTTTAATATTCAACTCAGACACTTTCTGTGACTGAATGACTGAAGCCCTAACCTCCTACACCAGGACCAAGCGCTTCACTTGTCATCCTTACAAAACAACATCCATACAAAACAACTGTTATTTATCATACCACATAGTGCTATTGCTTGTATTAAAAAAAATAAAAAAATAAAATGACATATGTTATAGAAAATGTAGAACTATTTTTTACTTTTTAACCAACAAGATTAATACAATGCAAAACTCTATATTTATAATATAATAGGCCTATAACTATGTGATAAGATGTGCATCAGAGCAGGTGTAGGTCAAACAAAGAGAGATGCAGGAATGAACACTGGTGTCTTTTTTTTGTGCCACAAGATGGCGCACTTTCTTCAGTATTTTCATGTCAGATGAACTGAACATACAATGTTTTCATTATAGAACACTGTTGATAGTTTGTAATGAAATATAAATTTGTTAACTGGAGGAACTTTTAGAAATGACTATTAATTCAGTGCATTCCTCCTGGGCTCTGGTGGGCATTAGACTGTCTGAGCTGCTCAGCCACTTTATCTCCCACTGAAAGATTACCCCATTTTCCACCAGGTTTCTGTATGAATTCTTTGAAAAACCCCGTGAGTGCTAAAGAAACAAGCATATCTGTTGCAGATGTGGTGACCGGAGCGTGTATACGGTGCGTGGCTGCCAAGGGCAACAGAATCATGAAATATCAGTGTTGTGCAGCCTGGCATAGTAACTACTGCAAAGCACCAATGCAGATGTCAGAGCCGGGATTCTCCTGACATGTCTTTTTCCTATACGCTAATGATTTTCATAGTTGGCTATACATTTGATCCGTCTGGGAGAGACATGCCATTTTACAAGGATTAAGAAGAGATAAAATAACAGTTAGAAAAATATGACAGGGATTGCCTTTCGCTATAATTGGGTTAGTTGACATTTAAAGCAGCAGTATTTTTCCGTGAGGGCAGAGGGACGTAAGCGGGGGAGTCAATACAAACAGAGTGGCTTATTGCTCAGTGTATGCTCCTGTATGTAAGCACACCCCATAATAAAGCTTAGGTGGCACAAACACAAGTCTCGGAAGTGGGTCTATTACCTGAGTGTGGTGTGAGTGAGAGTGATATGGGTGCATGGCTGAATGACAACCATAAACCCTGAGTGACCACCGGCAGGAAGGTAAACACAGGCTTCACAAGGCCCACGAGCAAAGCTGCTTCCTCCCGGACAATGCACTCCGGCCGCCACGCTATTTGCAAACACTCCAATGCATACAAAGAAGGGTAAAAATAAGTAAAAAGGAAGTTCTGCAACATTTTTACAACAAAGACAGAGCAAGGACTTCATAAGATCTGGACAAATCCCCCTTGTGTCTACATTATATGATACGCTGTGTGTCGTGTGTCAGTCATTATGATTCTGGAAGAAAATAATTGCCCTAAATCGTTGTGTATGTCATATATATAAAAAGCAGTGCTAATCTGTGTGTGTTTAAGCTGCAAAGAAAGTAGTGCAATTTATGACTTTCTTGTATAATTGTACAGATTTAATAAGAAGCACTGTGTAACGTTTGTGGTAGAGGGTCAGCCGTCTGCTTGTCTCCATGGAGATGGTGTTGCTTTGTCTGCTTTGTTCCACAGTATGGCATTAAATGTGTCTATCATTGCAGCTCGACAAGGGCTCAGTTACAGGACAGATCTGTGGAGAGGCAAGCCTGCTCACAGTAAGAATACATGTATTTCAAGGTACTTTTGAGCAAAAAAAAACAACACCATTAGTAGAGTAAATGAAAGCTTCATACGTTTAATGCCATACTGTCGAACTAAGCAATTACATCTCCATGGAGACAAGGAGGTAATGGACATATATAGTGTACCTTTGCCTGTCAGGCATATGAGTACGCCCAAGTGTGTCAAATAAGTAATAAGTAATATAAGTAATATTTTAATTTTTCAAACTTAAGTTATGATTTTGGTCTAGTTCTTGATTATTATTATTATTATTATAAGACAGTGGTTCCCAAAGAAGGGGTCAGGACTCCCTGGGGGTCGCGAGAGCCGGAGCTGGGGGTCGCGAGATGACTTAGAAGATATATTTTGTGAAAGTCAATAACACAATAAACTACTAGAATAAATGCAATTAAACTTGAGTAAATGTTTTGCAACTTGAAATTATTACAAGCAACACCATGATACACACCATGATGAACTGATACACAGGAAATGGAGAACAAAATGTGGACTCCTAGGACACCCCCTCTCCAATGTTTTATTTCTATTTTTTAAACTTAAACTTAAAACAAATTAAAGTTCAAACAAATTAAAAGAAAAATATATATTAAAAGTAAAGTATTAAGTTAAGTAAATTGATTCCTTTGGATCATATTTCTGGGAAAAAGGCAATCACAAAAAAACTGCACAGATGATAAAGGACTGGACCCACATCAGAACTGACAAACGGAATATCAAAAACTCACTCACAAATTCAACTTGAAAACGGTCCACTTTGAAAAAATCTCATAATTTAAACCTTGTGTGCTTTAACATTTCTTTACTCAGGATGCCTTATTTTTCTTGTTTATTTTTTCAAATGTGTCTATTTTGGGTTTTTTCCTTGGTCCTGTTTGTTTTGATTGTTCTTTTTTGTTTGTTTGTTTGTTTGTTTTGTTATGAAAAAAATGAAAAAAAAAGAAAATATTGCAAGCATCAGTTTTATTTTGCAAGATTATTAAATTATATTCATATTCGTATTAGTATTACCAGTATTATTACTACAATCTTCTGTGAATTCTGTTTTGTGTAATTACCGTGAGTTTGCAATCCTAATATTGTGCACTAATGAAAAAGAGATAATGACTCTCAACTGTTTTTTTCCCCATACGAATAATCCAAATCAAATGTATCACGCACATGTTACAAATATACATATTTCCAATAATGATGACTTGTTCTGTGCTGAATAGAGCTGGTTCTTCCTCGTCACATTTACACATTTACACTTACTTCACTATTAAACTACATGAACTCCATCTAATCAAAGTGGCAAGTGAGCGCTGCCAACGTTTCGTCCTCTAAATGGAAACGTAACCATAAATATCATTCAAATCCTTCTCCTAATTGACACTGAATAAACAGCATTCCAATTCTTATCACATTTCATGTTCTGTTTCCAAGATCATGGGAATTTCTTAAAAAAGCACCCTTATTTTTTGCCTTTTTAACATTCAAATCCCAAAAAAAAAGGGAGGAGGAGGTCAAACTCGGCGAGGGGTGAGTGTCTGGAATTCTCGCCAACGGAACTATCCTCACTTCATGGCGAGTGTCCCGACAGGAGCACCACCATCTGGCTGCCCTCGGAGCGCTCCACTAAATCTCAGCTTGATGGAGTTAATCATTTATACAAGTGCCCATTATCAAGTTCTATCATGGCGGACGCACGGGGCCCCGGTCACCACTGCACCACTGTCTTCACATCGCGCCTCCTTCTGATCCTCTAAGTCAACATCTGCTTCCTCTGTTGTTCAGGAGCCCTTTTCCTGTCTTCTGACTTCAGTCGTCTACGCACAGAAGACATTTCGACACTTGTGGAGCGCAGGTGTATTGAGCAATGTTGTCTATTCTACCATCTCCCCCCCTCCAGTGTCTAAAGTTCCCCGTGAAGTATTGTCAATAAATGATGCAACAGAAGCAAATATAGGTCTTTACATCGTTCTTATATGTCAAACTGCCTTATTCTTGGGCCCAAAATCAAAATATCAGTGTCACATAATCTATTAGCCAAGCCCTGGGTGGACGGGACAGGACTTCTGTTTGCGGCTAATGGAAAAATTGGCCCCAGAATGAAGACTGTCTGTATGTTTTGTTTACCAGTCTGTTAATTTTGATGTCAGTTGAAAATAAAGCAGAGCCAGCCTCTGAAAGCACATGTTATCTCCTGTAATGCCATTTGAGATGCATTCAAAGCAGAGCATAATCCATAAACTCGATCAAAAACCACAGCAGCATGATGGGAAAGACCGTTTGAACAGGATTAGACAATTTCATGCCCTAAACGCACCATGTTTTCTTTTCATTTCTAAAGTCACTATATGTCTTTTCTACTTCCATACCCCATGCTTTGTTTATGCAAGGATTACATGTCTCATAAGTGAAGATTTTACGAGGTTAATGTTTATTTATTGTAGTTCTGTATACGTTTCTTGGCTTGTCATTCAAACAGAAAGTGAACTGAACAATTACAACGTGCAACAGGTGACTTCAAGTTACACTCTTCCTCCGATACAGGAGAGCATGAACACGCATAATGTTGCTATTATACATGAACAATACACATCCATTTCGATCCATCCGAATGACTCAAAAAGTACTGTTAAAAGTTATTCAAAGTGCGTGTCGTGCGAGCTCTTACCCGAGTAGCAGAACCGAAAGGCAGTGGCTTCTTTGGTCAGGCAGCGATAGGACGTCCACCTCTGCTGTGCCACTGACCGCTCCGAATCCAACTTAAGTGGTGGAGCGAGACGAGCAGGAGTACGTCTGACACACAAACGCAGCCTCAGCCCCCTCCTTCACTCTGCTACAGCGCACACACACACACACGCACACGCACACACACACACACACACACACAGGCACAGACACAGACACAGACACACACACACACACACACACACACACACACACACACACACACACACACACACACACACACACACACACACAGGCACAGACACAGACACAGACACACACACACACACAGGCACAGACACAGACACAGACACAGACACACACACACACACACACACACACACACACAGGCACAGACACAGACACAGACACAGACACACACACACACACACACACACACACAGGCACAGACACAGACACAGACACAGACACAGACACACACACACACACACACACACAGACACAGACACAGACACACACAGACACACACACACACACACACACACACACACACACACACACACAGGCACAGACACAGACACAGACACAGACACACACACACACACACACACACACACAGGCACAGACACAGACACACACACACACACACACACAGACACACAGGCACAGACACAGACACACACACACACACACAGAATAATGAGTCGCCCGCACATTATCCATTTCTGCCTGGCTCTGGTCCAGCAGCCTCTACAGGGCACAAACATAAACAGCACGTTGCACAATAATTCCCGTGTCCTCATCGGGTTCGGGTCTTCTTTAATTTGTCACAGAGACACAGAGTCCTGCTGTTGTACGTCACGTCTGGTCAGAGGTGTGGAACATTTAGGTGCATTTGCTACTTGAGTAACTTTGATGAATTGTACCTGAGCAACAGTTTTGGTTCTTTTTCTACTGTAAGCGAGTCTGCAATTAGGGATGTCAAGATTATTCAGTTAGTAATCCATAATCTAAAAACCAGAGCTAAAAATGAATAATTGTGACTATTTTAGAAGCTTAAATTAAGTCACTTCAAATCTTTACTCAAAATGTATTGTGCTTTTGTGGCTGTTTATATCACAATAACTTTTGCTATCAGAAAGTTTGATTTCATAAAGCTTCTATCATGCTATTGGAACGGTAATGTATTAGAATGAAGGATTTCACTTTAGTTTATGTGTGAATAATTGAATAAATTATTTTCACAATAAACGTAACACTGCAACTCAATATTACTTTTGTGTTTTTTGCACCGATCCTTTAGATACAATTACATCATGTGTTGTGGTCAATCCTTTCAAAATACTACATTTTGCACATTATTTCCTGTTTTATCCTTGCAATTTCATTCACTTCAATTATAAATCCGATGGTACGTCCTCTTCCTCGTATATAGTTGCCCCAAATACTTTTTTACTCTTCATTACTCGTCATTACTTTGTACTACATTGTAATTCTACTTGAGCAATATAATCTTAAAGTAACTGTATCGGCCTACTATTATTCAAGCACATTTTTGCAACTCTACCTCCATCTGCATCTGAAAACATCCCTCTTCTTCATAAGCAGAGGTGCCGCGTTATTACAGGAGCCACACGTTGTACAAACTCTCTGTAAGTATATTTATATTCCTGCTTTAAAACCGTTGTGTCTCAAAGACTGAGTCGTGTGGCTGCATAAAAGGAATATTCCCCTGTCTGATTGTGGCCGGCCCTGTCAACACTTTATTAATAGCAGCTGCAAACTTACCCGTCACTTCCATTAGTTGGTATCAAGGGCTCAGTCAAATGGGAGCACTATGCTTAGCTCCATTCTTCTGGAACATTCTACATGTTATTGAGTGGGCACAGACATGATTTTACTGAGGATGTGGGGTACTTGGTGACTAAACTTACAGCTACTAATGCAACTACTTTATTTAAGATAAGATCAGATAAGATATTCCTTTATTGTCCACACATGGGGAAATTTCATTGTTGCAACGCAGGTAGATACAGAGGAAGATAGATAGAAGAACTCTTATGAAGAAAAACTCCTATTGACAAAACCTCTCATTTCCTAATAAAGAATGGAGGGGGAAAATAAATAAAGATAAAAATAGAATAAAATAGAATAAAATAGAATAAAATAGAATAAAATAAAATTTAGAATAGAACATTTGAATACAATGGCGTATAAAAGTGTTTCTAATGTTTGCCGCCGTGACCCCGCCTCAGGAACAGGTCCGTGCTAAAGATATTTGTCTCTCACTATTCTTCTCTTTCGACAGGTCATGACAGGTGTTGAGAACGGGCTCGCCTCTCCCCCACACCGCGGTCCAGGGCTGTGATTTCAACTGCCACTGAGATGGATAGTGACGGATGGTGTGGTCCGACTGTCATCCTGCGAGTTTCATTGTGGCCGGTGTAAAAAGCTGGCCCCTGGGTTCTGGACAAACAAGAAAAGAAAGGAAAAACAAACACTTGGGGCTGAGCGGGGTCTTGTTTGGCGGCTTTTGCTCACTCAGGTGTAACATGCTCATTGAAAACCGATCACATTCACTGAGCTTTGAATAGAGCGCTGCTTCAAAAGGTCACGTCGGGTCAACAGGTACACACCGTATTTGTACTAAGTAAAAATACCATGCAACAGGCAGTGATCTCATTGCTCGTTTTTGGGAAGGCCTGCTTTTCGAGAACATCACACCCAGAGCCATTTACACCTCCAGGGCTTGTGATCTAATCTGTTATATCCTCTATTACTCTGAATGATAAGAACCATGCATTGGGAGTTAAGATAAGATAAGATAAGATATTCCTTTATTGTCCCACATGGGGAAATTTCATTGGTGCAACGCAGGTAGATACAGAGGTAGATACAGAAGAACAGATCACTTATAGGAAGTCTGAAAAACACTTTCAGTAGAAGATCTCCTATAAATAAATAAAAACTCCCATAGACAAATAAATAAATAAATACCATTGCATGTGATCCCGACAGTAATTGCACATGAATGTGTGTCACGACAGCACATAGATTGCACATGAATTTCACAGTAATTGGACATGAATTCCAACAGCAATTGCACATATGACAGAATTGCACATCAGTATTAGGTTAGGTCAGTATTGCGAGTGTTCAGTACTAACAGTTTTTGTTATAAAGTCTGACAGCAGCAGGAAGGAAAGACCTACGGAACCTATCCTGTCACAGCACATCGCTGCCTCACTGTCCCCAGATTTTAATCTGTCTGTATCTGACCCAAGAGACCCATCAGGAAGTGAAGAGCGAGTTAAGCATCAGTCCTGCACTATTTTACACATAACAAATAACTCCGGGACAGGATGTTGTTGCAACGCCGCTCTCCACAAACTGACTTACAGCAGTCACGTAAAAGCAGAAACACATGATGATTTAAATATGAACATCTGCAGCAACAATGAAAAATAACATCTCCTGTACCTTTTTAGATGCGCTCTGTGGTCTTTGTTTGGAGTGGCCTGATGCCAAAGTTAACTTCATTTGTCAGGAATGGACTTCATTTGTGCTACAAAAAACAGATTGTTTAATAATGCAAATTGTGCAACATCTATGAATCTGTTATAATCAAAGAAAAAGCCAAAAGTAAGTATAATCTATCAAGTCTGCTGTAATCCATCAGCAATGAGCTGTGGAGGCCAGTAAAAGGACATGTCTGCAGCACAATCGCTTATTACACCCTGGAGGTGTGATAGTGGTCAATGTTCCTGCTAATCGAATCAGGCTAACCGGATTAGCCGTGTTAGCAGTTAAGCTTTATTAGAATGAATTGATGACTGGAGTAATTACTGGTAGCAGAGATCACGGAGAGGAATGATGAGCAAAACAGCACAAAATGTCAAATCCCAACCCCCACAGCACCTGCTCCAGAAAGACAATCCTCTGTGAGCTCCAGTGACACACCTTTGACCATCGAACATGGGACATGGGCATCAGGACTCACCATTGATCTACTATTGGAACAGGCGATAATGACCCATGAGTCAAGACAACAACAGTATTACTATTACTGCAATAGTTTGCAATGTTTCTATGATATGTCATAATCATAAACCCTAAATTAAGAATCCTGACATGTGTAAACAGTGTTGTTTGGCTTTCACTTGAGGAAGAATGTGAACGTTTAACCCTTTCCATCATTACACAAAATGAAGAGTGGTTGAGAGACTTGTGTGTGTGGGGTTTGCTTGTTCTTTGCAGGGAGAAGAACAACCCCAAACCATAATAATCCTTCATATTAACTTCTTAATACTGACCCATAATCAGGAGTAAGGTCCTTGGGTGCTGCTCCTGGACAGAAGCTGTGGCTGAAAAATGGGCCTAAAGGGACAAATAACGCTACAATTGGACAATTCAGTGAGTTGTTACAAAAACGTTGTAGAACATACCGTTTTCTATGTTTGCAAGACTCGTCCACTCCATCTGAAATGCATTTTAATTGCATAACAAAGCAGGAACATCCAGGTGGACCTCATTACTGCAGTCGTCCCATGTGCTTTTGGACATTGGTGTAAGTTACACCTGTATTTGACATATCCATTGGCAGGACGTTGTGTAACTTTACCTTAAATGGAATTGCCAAAAAATGCTGGTCCTTCATGTGAAACCTCTCTGGGGATGAGCACTCTAAAACTGTCTAAACTAACAGTCTAAACTGTGGTCAAGTATTTCAATAATTATGAGTTGTTTTACGCTGTTTTGCACATAAATGTAAAACACATCGAAGCTCACAAAAAAGACACGTAAAATAATCTTGTGTTGTTTGCAGTTCTGTTGGCCCATTTCCCACAGTGCACTTGGTTTGACATTTAATAATGCGTCTTGCAAATGTTCCGAGGCTTAATAGTGCCTTTGGTTGCGTAATGTGCGCGTAATAGGCCGACATACCTGAACAGTCCCGAAGCATCACCCACGAGGAGGGCACTGGGATGACAGACGCACCTCACAAGGTCCAAGGCTTTCTTACCGTCTGTTTTGAGCTACAACGTTGTCTTAACATCGCTTTCACACAGTTAATGGATAACAAAATGGACTTCACAAAAATCGTTACGCATTGACAAAATTTGTTAAAAGGGCGCAGTTCAACAACAGACTTTGCGGCGATCAAAGTTTGTTTTTAGGCTGTTTTGAACGTGATTAAATAACTGTCATCACCACCAGTCTGGCTGTGGGGAGGCCCCGCGCCAAATGCTGTTCGGGGGCCCCTTTCTTTCAGCTAAACTTTGGAGTTATTCATAAGCCCAGTTGATCCTCTGTTAAACTGAACGTCCTTCTGTTAAAGTCACTGTGGGTCTTGGAACGAAGTGGAAAGTCACCTGGAAATTGAAGGTTTTCCTCCACATTTATTTTTCATAAGTTACATTTAATACATCAAAACAAAACCAGACCAGAGAGAAAGTTGTACAAAAACATTAGAAATACAACGAAAAATAAAGTAAAGTTAAGGCATAAACAAATCAAACCAAACGTCCCTTTTAGTCTAAAGTCTCACTAAATTTGTCCCTTTTCAAATCAAGACCCAACGTAATTTCCCCCCCATTTTTGTTGTTTGTCCAATGTGAGGTCTGAACCATCCTTAATCGTCGGCGCAATTTGTTTCATCCATTGTCATGTTTTTTATACATTCAATTGCAATAAAAAACATTAAAAAAGAAACACAACAACAAAAAATAAACTTTGTATTTTTATCAGTATCTGATCAAACTCTATCTGCTTTGCGGTTGGTGCCCCTACATTAGAAACAGCTCTCGTCAATATTTCCCAAAGATTAAATTGTTTGATAGTGACACAGGTGCAGAAATGTGGAGAAAAGTGAAAACTCTCTGGTCCAGTTTGAATCAGGAGACAGAACAAGCTGAAACTAAACGTATTAAATGTTTTCTTTGGCTTCTTTGCCGTCTTTGACCACATCAGTCACTCTGGGATGGCCCACTTGGGACTCGTCCAACGTGACTTTAACAAGGCTTTTATTTTCTCTGTTTGTTGTGGAGGTGTCAAGGACAACCCATGCACCCTTCTGTGCCGTCAAGGCTCCAAAAATATTTACTGCTCCTACACTGCATAGGCCTTGTTAGTGTTGTCGCCGCAGTCAAAATGGTGTTTGTGTGGAGGAGGATGAAAGGAAAGGACCGTCAGTTGCCACTATACGAGGCCTATGATGCAGAGATCTGATGGACTCTCCCTTCACGGTTTAAATCCATCGGAGCATCATGGAAACCAGTGACCTTTGGTTCAGTGGGACCATGTAAAACGATGTGGACAGCACACTCCTCCTGATCGGAACCACATACAGATATGTCAAAGAAAACAAGTGTGCTCCACAAACAGGATGTGTCCGCAGATTGGGGGAAAGGGCAGTGGTGGGCCCCTCGGAGCAGCACATTGTTTAGGTCTGCTCCCCAAGGTTGTAAATGGACTAAAAGGGGAGGGATGAGAAAATCCTGAGTGTGATGGGGGAGAATAGCACTTTGAACC
Source organism: Eucyclogobius newberryi (assembly GCF_026437365.1). Classification (NCBI taxonomy): domain Eukaryota; kingdom Metazoa; phylum Chordata; class Actinopteri; order Gobiiformes; family Gobiidae; genus Eucyclogobius; species Eucyclogobius newberryi. The sequence goes on from NW_027315812.1 coordinate 19,273,892, forward strand.
ATTACAAGACAGAGATGAAGCATTAGAGATGTCATGGAACGGGTTAGTCACGCTTCTGTGCAGCGTCCTAAAGGTACAATCTTTCAGCCGGAGGAGCTTTATAATATGAGCTAATGGAAGAGGAGGAGGTAATGTTGCCTCCAAGCGCGGAAGTGAGTGTAGCTCCTCAGGATGTGTTTCTTTTATTTAAAACATTTGTTGTGTCAATTGAGATATCTCAGACACACGTTACATGAAGGTAAACTCATAAATATATTTGAGCTGGGTTTTTTTGTCGCTATGATATTGCTAATAGTTTTCATAGTTTATTTTAGTCCTGCTCTGCCTGTCTGTCTGTGTGAGTGTGTATGTGTGTGTGTGTGTGTGTGTGTGAGTGTGTGTGTGCATGTGAGTGTGTGTGTGCATGTGTGTGCGTGTGTGTGTGTGCATGTGAATGTGCGTGTGTGTGTGTGTGCATGTGAGTGTGTGTGTGTGTGTGTGTGTGTGTGCATGTGAGTGTGTGTGTGCATGTGAGTGTGTGTGTGCATGTGTGTGCGTGTGTGCGCGCGTGTGTGTGCATGTGAATGTGCGTGTGTGTGTGTGTGCATGTGAGTGTGTGTGTGTGTGTGTGTGCATGTGAGTGTGTGTGTGTGTGTGTGTGTGCATGTGAGTGTGTGTGTGCATGTGAATGTGCGTGTGTGTGTGTGTGCATGTGAGTGTGTGTGCATGTGAGTGTGTGTGTGCGTGTGTGTGCATGTGAGTGTGTGTGTGTGCATGTGAGTGTGTGTGTGTGTGTGTGCATGTGAGTGTGTGTGTGCATGTGAGTGTGTGTGTGTGTGTGCGTGTGTGTGTGCATGTGAGTGTGTGTATGTGTGTGAGTGTGTATGCGTGTGCGTCTCACTCAGGGTCCTAAGCCTGTTCCTATCCCAGCCAGGCTTTCCTTTGGTAAACAGCATGTGAACAACTCTGTGTTGTCTTTCTCACCCCTGGCCTCTGTGTTGTGGTCACATGTTTGTCAGGAACCATGATCACAGAAAGAACTAAATTTAAAACATTTCTCTAATAACATGTTGCACATGTAACATCTTGTATTCCACACAGAGTAATAATATTGGCCCATTTTACAAGTTGCACATGTGGGAATCCATATGGTATGACTATGTACAGTACCTCAGTATTGGCCCCTGGGTTGTAAAGGTACTTGGGGAGTTTGGACTCAGCTGAGTCAATAGGCCTGAGGCCCTGCAGACCGTATACAGTGAGTCCTCCGGGGACTCCATGCTGGTGATGTGTGCTCATATTCTCATATTCTCTGTCCAAACTAACAAACAAACAGTGCTATAGTCTGTGACAGATGTGTTTGAAGGACACTCACTCACAAACTGCCTCATGACAAACAAATACTCTTATATACGAGCCATTTCAAAACAAAGTATTCCCCAGGCTCTCTCAGGCCGACCATGTACAGGGACATACTGTACGTATATATTTTTCAGTTTTGTTTCAATGCCTAATATAGTCTCCGACTGATGATGTTAAATCAGTGTCGAGAAAAGATAGAATGATATTTTCCCATGGCTCTGTTACTATTGGTAACTTCTTGGTTAAAAACCTCATACCTCAATAATAATTCTATAAAAACATAACCATCAGATTAAGTCTTAAAAGGAAATATTCCGGAGCAATGTGTTCAGTGCTAAATTCAAACTTTACTGTGGGATTGCAGTTGTACAAACCCTTTTTCATCCCTGGAGGATCATAACCACGATGACTCTAAGTGGAGGCAATCTTACAGGGACTTTAACCAACACAAAGTCACAGTGTCTTGGGCCCATTTTCTCTAAAATGACGAATACAAAACATAATAACATAACAGCTTTTGTTAGACAGTCTTTACAGTGTCTTGTGTATTGTGACATATTTAGGAAATCATTTGGCGCCTTTCAGGCGAGAGCCATTGTAACAATAGGTTTCAGACTCTAGTGGGCAAGGCATTTTGCCTCTCATCCAAGAAGCTTGATGAAGTCTGACGCTGCAGCGGTAAGAGAAGTGTATTCTTCTCTGAAGATAATAGCACTATAGTCCTGTCTGAGCTCATAGTTAAGGGTTTGTTCTGATGTGCTATGGGACCTTATTTACCACACAGAACTATCACTATCATGACTCCTCATGACATGTACTGACATGTACTGACGTGTACTGACGTGTACTTACGTGTACTGACGTGTACTTACGTGTACTGACGTGTACTGATGTGTACTGACGTGTACTGACGTGTACTGACGTGTACTGACGTGTACTTACGTGTACTGACGTGTACTGACGTGTACTGACGTGTACTGACGTGTACTGACGTGTACTTACGTGTACTGACGTGTACTGATGTGTACTGACGTGTACTGACGTGTACTGACGTGTACTGACGTGTACTTACGTGTACTGACGTGTACTGACGTGTACTGACGTGTACTTACGTGTACTGACGTGTACTTACGTGTACTGACGTGTACTGATGTGTACTGACGTGTACTGACGTGTACTGACGTGTACTGACGTGTACTTACGTGTACTGACGTGTACTGATGTGTACTGACGTGTACTGACGTGTACTGACGTGTACTGACGTGTACTGACGTGTACTTACGTGTACTTACGTGTACTGACGTGTACTTACGTGTACTGACGTGTACTGATGTGTACTGACGTGTACTGACGTGTACTGACGTGTACTTACGTGTACTGACGTGTACTTACGTGTACTGACGTGTACTGATGTGTACTGACGTGTACTGACGTGTACTTACGTGTACTGACGTGTACTTACGTGTACTGACGTGTACTGATGTGTACTGACGTGTACTGACGTGTACTGACGTGTACTGACGTGTACTGACGTGTACTTACGTGTACTGACGTGTACTGATGTGTACTGACGTGTACTGACGTGTACTGACGTGTACTGACGTTTACTGACGTGTACTGATTTTTACTTATGTGTACTTATGTGTACTGATGTGTACTGACGTTTACTGACGTGTACTGACGTGTACTTATGTGTACTTATGTGTACTTATGCGTACTTATGTGTACTGATGTGTACTGACGTTTACTGACGTGTACTGATGTGTACTGACGTGTACTGATGTGTACTGACGTTTACTGACGTGTACTGACGTGTACTGACGTGTACTGACGTTTAGTGAAGTGTACTGACGTTTACTGACGTGTACTGATGTGTACTGACGTATACTGACGTGTACTGACGTTTACTGAAGTGTACTGATGTGTACTGACGTGTACTGACGTGTACTGACGTGTACTGACGTGTACTGACGTGTACTGAAGTGTACTGATGTGTACTGACGTGTACTGACGTGTACTGACGTGTACTGACGTGTACTGACGTTTACTGAAGTGTACTGATGTGTACTGACGTGTACTGACGTGTACTGACGTGTACTGACGTGTACTGACGTGTACTGACGTGTACTGACGTGTACTCACGTGTACTGACGTGTACTGACGTTTACTGAAGTGTACTGATGTGTACTGACGTGTACTGACGTGTACTGACGTGTACTGACGTGTACTCACGTGTACTGACGTGTACTGACGTGTACTGATGTGTACTGACGTGTACTGACGTGTACTGACGTGTACTGATGTGTACTGAAGTGTACTGATGTGTACTGACGTTTACTGACGTGTACTCACGTGTACTGACGTGTACTCACGTGTACTGATGTGTACTGACGTGTACTGACGTGTACTGACGTGTACTGATGTGTACTCACGTGTATTCTCGTGTACTGACGTGTACTGACGTGTACTGATGTGTACTGATGTGTACTCACGTGTACTCTCGTGTACTGACGTGTACTGACGTGTACTGATGTGTACTGATGTGTACTCACGTGTACTCTCGTGTACTGGATCATGTATCAGTTCAGGGTTAGGCCAGTCCAATATTGTCATAACTTGCCATCGTTTGGGTATTTCAATCTTTTATTTATACAGTGCTGTCCCTTAATTATGTGGTGAATAAATCACAATAATATACCTTTGGATCAGTTTGGGACACATTATTGCTGATTTACTGAAATATCCTTTTGTCTCATTGGAATCAGGGTATCAGCAAATTAAGAACTGAACACGTTGGATTATGTTAACTGGCATTAAATCAGGAAATGACCTGTAGAAGTATCTTCAGAACCACTTCAAGTGGTCTGTGAGTAGTTTGAGAACCACGACTGCACCTGACAACTATTTCAGACCTCTCATTTGGAATTATGAATCGATGGAATTATGAATCGATGGAATTATGAATCGATGGAATTATGAATCAATGGAATTATGAATGGATGGAATTATGAATCGATGGAATTATGAATCAATGGAATTATGAATGGATGTATCTGCAGCTTCATTTAACAGGACAAACTTGAGGCTGCTTGTTCTGTACTGGTCTGTTCTGTCCCGTCGCTCTTGTTGCCGTGGCCTTGCTTGGAACATGTGTCTGGACTTTCTGTTGAAATGAAATGTGGTCTTACACTGACCCAACAGTCTTTGGAAGTCAGGATTCAGGGTCAGAGGGAAAAGTTTCAGGAAATGGCAACTTGCCTTTTGGATTGACATATTTCCCCATCTTACTTATAATAGTACATTTATATATGAACCCATGCAGCAAATGTACTTGTTCTGACAATATTCTATAGAGCAAGCGTTAACTTTCACAATCTGAGGCTTGATTATGTACAAATCCAGTACACTGTATGTCCACAGTACATATTCCTCTCCCTATAGCGGCTGCATTCTCTTTGTAATTTGCTGTTTGAAATACAACCTCATTGCTTTACACTTGTTCATTTGAACGCCGTGGAATACTTGCGTTCGTTTTGATCGTATTATTATTATGGATCGGAGGCTTCCAAATTGGTTATGAGCTGCCTGTTGTTTCTTATTTTCCCCCGATAATCACAGAGACATTCGGTGCCCCATGGGTGCTCGTTGTGTGTGTTTCGAGGGTCAGCCGCCCCCCGCTGGGAGAGCTGGAGTGGATGGGAGGAGGAGCACAGCCTAGAGGAAATAACACAGCAGCGGGGAGGCTCATGCCAATCAACGTACAGCTATGTGTGAAACATTAGCAAGAAAAAGACTGACGCTCGCCATTTCCCAAGATTGTGCGGCTGACGATATTACCCCTGAGAGGAAGAAGCCGGTTCATGTTTAGAGTGGGAATGTCTCTACAGGGTTTTGCATTGTTTGATTTGGAATTGGGCGACCTTTCCCGTGTCTGCGTGTACTTATCGCTAGAATTCAATTTCCTTCATATTCCTCGGTCGCTTTATGGCAAGGATGGGCAAACTACGGCCCGCGGGCTATATGTGGCCCGTTTGTATTTATAATCCGGCCCGCCAAACAAACATTTTTTCCTTTTTTGCCCTTAGGCATCTGTCTACCCTTGTATCCTTAATAAATATGAAGTGAAATTAATTAAATATTAGATTCAAATAGCCTATATTTGACAGAAAAGTGATTTTAATTGATATTTAAGTTTTTGGGATTTTTTTTTGTCACACCAATGATCGCGGGCCGGCCCTCCGCTACTTGCCTGGATTCGGATATGGCCCTCGGAAGAAAATAATTGCCCACCCCTGCTTTATGGCATGAAACAAAGTTAGCACGCGCCTCAACTTTAGCCTGAAGAGTAGAGCGACTCCCTGCGCACGTAAATACAGGAGGCACCAGGCCACAAGTGATCGCGTAATGAAAAGTCTTCCTGGGAGCTCTGTAAATATTTTCATCCTCTCCCCGAGCCTGCTGATAGACTAATTCTACTCACTTTCCTAATTAATCACCGAGGAGTGCAGAAGGGCCGAGGCGGGAGGACGGGATAAGTGGACGCGCGGCTGTTGTTGGAAAGTGTCCACATCAACACCCCCAGTGCAACATTATCCTCAAGATAGGCTTTTGTTTGCATCTGCTCTGAATCAACGTAATCATACTTTTCACCTCTAGCGATAACTCAAAAACAAGCTAAAAAAGAAGCTGCGACACAGACGAGGTCTATATGTTGTTACACACTTCCTCCCACTCTTGATAATGTTAATGTAAAACACATTTCACCTTTTTATTTTAAAGGATATTTTTACCTATGGGACAACGTTGCATGGAATGGGGAGGAGAGCAGGGAGGAAATTCAGCAAATTGTCAGAGCTGGGAATCGATCTCCGGACGCTGAGTTAAAAGATGAATGTGAGCCCAAACCAGTCTAAACCCAAAACACAATAACTGAAGACAATATACATATTATTTAACATACAAAACATGAATAGATTTGCCCACCAAAGAAAATATTTTTGGGGTTATTCATTCAGTAGTTAAATGTAACATAAAGCCAGGATGGGATAGGGGAATAATATCTGTAATTGAAGTTAAACTATACTATACAACAATAAAACAAACTGCAAACGACTGTATACTGTACTTTTAAGATAATCTTGTTGACCTGACTGGATCAATGACATCAGCAGTTTGTGCCCAGACTTTAACATGTTTATCATCGCAAACTGTCACAATTGTAATATATACAGGAGAAAAACAAAGTGTAGAGGATGATTTGGGTGTAGACGTGAGCACACAGAGACCCAGACTGTTCTCTCCAAACCACAAATCATTACAGTCAGAAACCTAACACCGTCTCTGACACAGGTACATGCTCGAACTCCTCTGCACGCGGCACGTAAAGACTGTCCGATCTGAGGCGTAATCCACGTTGACTGGTGGGGCGCTGCATTCACATCACAAAAATGATGAGTGTGTCATTTTTCTAAACCTTTAAGGAGGCGTAAGTCTCTCCCTGATTGCACTAATTCAGAACGCATTAGTTACGTGGATGAGGATGGGTCTGCGTGGATCTGCCGTCTGACCACAGATGGAAACCATGTGGACACAAAGCCTGCATTTCTGCACGTTCCACTTTTATGTAACAAACGTAATGCTTCCTTAGGGCAGTGGTTCCCAAAGCGGGGGTCGGGGTCGTAAAGCATGTGCCGGGGGTCGCGAGATGATTTCAAGAAGTCATGTTAAAATGATGACACTGTATTTAAGCTTTTTTTTCATAGAAATCGGGTCAGATAACACAATAAACTACTAATATAAACACAATTAAACCCAATTCTAAGTGGTTTTAAATGTTGTTGTGGGGGACCTGAGTCTGTTTCATGGTTATTTAAAAGGTCATGGTCTGAAAAGTTTGGGAACCATGAGAAAAGTACAGTGGCCCTTTATGGCCGAGGTCAGTATAGTATATATAGTATTGTATAGTGGATTCTACACAATGACACTTTAATGATGGGCCTCATCTTTGGTGAACACATTGGGTCAGCGTTCACACAAAAGTATTATCTGATCTAATATGTACATATCCAGCAGCAAGATTGTTCTGGGAGATATATCAGGGCTAATATCAGTAGATGGGATGTCGGAGGATGTTCTCACATATATTTATTGGTCAAATTCCCTGATATATTTGGCAATAGTTCATTTTGTTAATAGTTAAGTTCACAAATTAACTATTGCCCAATATATCAGTTGCCGATGAACAAAATTCACAAACATTGGAAGTTGCTTTGGTGATTCGGTGCAACATAAAACAATGAACAATAATATATATGCTGTTTTACTATTGTTCATTTTATATGTTGCACCGAATCACCAAAGCAACTTCCAATGTTTGTGAATTTTGTTCATCGTTCAACCTTTTCTGATCCCGACATATTGGGCAATACCGTATTTTCGGGACTATAAGTTGCACCGTTTTTCATAGTTTTGGCCAGGGTGCGACTTATACTTATATTTATACTTTATACTTATACTCCGGAGCGACTTATATGTGATATTAATTGTTATTGTCACACTTGCAACCGCATTTCATACTCCAGTGTGACTTATATATGTTTTTTTTCTTCTGGCTGGTGCGACTTATAGTCCAGAAAATATGGTAGTTAATTTGTGAATTTAACTATAATTTGACTTCCATTTGTGGACCTTGCTATAGATTTCCAAGTGTTGGTCTAGGGAAATATTTGTTATTGGCTCAAGACAAATATCACTATTTCCCATGGCCCTTTTGTTTACCTTTGATATACTTTTGACTATTGGTTGTCGATGGACATTCCACCGCTGACAACACGACTCATTCCCCACAAACCGTTTCCTTTATCACTTCTTTCACATCCAAATGACGGCGTCAGATGAGCAGCGTCGTAAATGCGCATGAGATATCGTGATCGCCGCATGTCAGCCTGATGTCACGCTTTATAATGCTTTCCAAAACCTGTCCGTCATGTTTATTTAATCACTCCTGATGGGCTTTCGCAGGCAGATATTGGTCTCGTGGTAAATCGGGTTAGCGCTTACACCGAACGTGGAGAAGGCCTGCGACTCTGGCCCCTGCTCCATTTCCCCCGGCTGCATTAGCCACTTCTAACAGAGTTACGGCACTACTCCTCATTTTTCATTGGATTAAAAGGCTCGTATAGATTTGGCCGTGACACTGTGCGGTATCAATTCCCCCGTGCATCTGTCCCACTCTTCACGTGGCCCGGTGCTACTTTCTGCGGCTTCTCTCGTCTATCTTGAACCCAGCGCGTAACACAAAGCGCTCATTAGCTTCGTGTTGTTTTGGTTTGGCTAATCACATCAGTAAAAGGACAACGGCCGCGTTACAGTGACGCACGGCCATTAAAAGCTCTAACCAGCCTGATAAATAATGTTCATTTTCTTAGGCAAAAGTAAACAGCGATCACACATTGGGATTGGGTTGTCTGGACACGCTGGTGGATTTGTGTTCTTCCAGGTTTAGTTCAAAATGGTGAAAAAGCAACTATTGTTCGTACCAGCTACTACTACTACTACTTTCGAAAATATACAAATCGATACTTAAACGAGCATCAGAACTAGATACTCCTTTGAAACAAGTATTGAAACTAAAAACTAGTCACAAACAGGACAAAATGTAACCTTTTCTGAACAGCTTTAGAATGATCTTGAGCTTTATCATATCTACTTTAATACTGTATTGAAACATAAAGAAAGAAGTATTATTTTGGGTTGAAAAGTACATTACATACAGTCTATTGCAGGAGTCACCGACATTTTTAGGGGGGTCGAGGGCTACTTTTTCAATGAGCCTAAATGGGCCTATTAGATTACAAATGACAACATGTTAAACTGAGTAACTAGTTGATAAATGTGCATGTTTGTGGCATTTCTGTGTATTTATTATTGTGGTATTGAAAACAGTATCGAGGGTCGAGCCTATGCCTTTATATTTAAGAGTTGTAATTTTAGTATGACAACACTAACTACTACAACAACTATTTGTGTTTGTTTATTTAGATATCTTTGAGGCTGACGTTGAATTTGTCCATGGAACCTTGGCGTCTGCATAAGGCTCTGTACGTGTTCTCATGACTGTTTCCCATCCAAAGCTACTGTGCAATATTCTGTATGTTGTATTTTTTAAGATGTGATGTGACTAATCAGTGTTGACTTCTTCTGTATGAAATGAGTCAGACTAACTTAGAGCAAGGACAAAACATGGAAGTACAAAACTTTATAAAGAGATTAGGGAACTGGAGTTAAGCAGAAGAAAGAAGGATTATGATTAGGAAAAGGAAAGGTATAGTCTCCTTGTCCTATAATGTCCTCTCCACACGTCACGCGGCATTTGAAAGTTCAGAGACAAATTCTACGTTTTTATCGGGTCTCAAAGGATCTGCTGTTTGTGAGTTATATTATTATACCAGCTTCTAAATAATTGAGCTGAATGACTGAGTTAGGATGAATATTACAGTGCATCACTTTTTCAACATTTTGTTATGTTACCATATTATTCCAAAATGGATTAAAATCATTATTTGCCGGATGCGCTGTAGATTTGCATTTCATTTTGTTGAGTGAAGATCCAGCGCCATGTTTAACACATTCAGGAGCATCAACATTTAAAATCTAAAACATGCCAGAATGATTAGACAAGGTTAGAAGTCCTTAAATCAACTGTCTTTGTCTTCGAGCAACATTTTCATTAGTCGACTGATCATTTTATTACGATTGTGAAGATTTATTCAATTGTACTTTTACAGTAGTTTTTGTGTGAGATCCTAATCCTTTTAGACGTTTTTACCACACCACACTGTCTATTGATTGATTTTTAGCCACTCACGACAGCCAATTATGCTTAGTAATAGTAGAACAATATCGTTTTTGCCAAATATATGTGTAGCACCACTGTTTCTTGGTCCCTTGTTAGCTTGTCTTAACCAAAGCCTTACAGAAAAATGTCTTTGTGCTGTTGAGAATGGAGTACCGTATATACCTCATCGAAATAGAGTTTATCATTATAGTAGTGTGACAATACTAAACCAATGATATCTGTTTACAGCTTGTCTCTAGTCTATTAAAAGCCTTCTCTCATGATATATATGATTATATAGCAGCAGCACCAGACCAGCTGCTCTGTTGGTGCTCAGTAACTGCACTGACGTCACCCAGACGCTTTAAAGTCCACACATGAAAGAAGACACATATGCGAGTTATGTTTATAGCACTTGATGTCCATTAGCCAGCTCATCTGGACTAACGGGGGAAGCAGAGGCGTAAGACGGTAACCAGTGTCTGAGGACCACACTCACTTCCAGTCAAAGCTGCCGGTCTCGTAGGGTCATTTCCACCAGGAAGAGGGTTTTATGAGAACCGTTTATGAGCTCCACTTTGGCACGACGGTGATTTGAAACGGAAGACTTCCAGAGAAAAATGAGAGAACATGAGAAAATATGTAAAAAGTCATGGTGATTATCTGAGTTCCATTGTAGGTTATATAAGGCAACATTCTATCGCTCCATGTTGCAGCTCTGCCCCGATGTGGTGAGGGAGGAGGACAGTTGTCAGACACGTTACACTCACTCATTTTTGTACCATAGTGTAGAGATATTTTAGCAATACCAAAACTTATAGAGTATATGTCATTAAGTGTATTATTGGAGAAAATCAGGAATTGTCGATTATTTATATTGTGTATAAGTCTCTCCATGGCCTAGCACCAAAGTACATCTTGGGCATGTTTGTGCCATATGAACCATCTCGGACTCTGAGGACCTCAGGGACCGGCCTCCTACTGGTGCCAGAGTCAGGACTAAACATGGACCGGCCTCCTGCTGGTGCCAGAGTCAGGACTAAACATGGACCGGCCTCCTGCTGGTGCCAGAGTCAGGACTAAACATGGATCGGCCTCCTGCTGGTGCCAGAGTCAGGACTAAACATGGACCGGCCTCCTGCTGGTGCCAGAGTCAGGACTGAACATGGACCGGCCTCCTGCTGGTGCCAGAGTCAGGACTAAACATGGACCGGCCTCCTGCTGGTGCCAGAGTCAGGACTAAACATGGACCGGCCTCCTGCTGGTGTCAGAGTCTGGACTAAACATGGACCGGCCTCCTGCTGGTGCCAGAGTCTGGACTAAACATGGACCGGCCTCCTGCTGGTGCCAGAGTCAGGACTAAACATGGACCGGTCTCCTGCTGGTGCCAGAGTCAGGACTAAACATGGACCGGTCTCCTGCTGGTGCCAGAGTCAGGACTAAACATGGACCGGCCTCCTGTTGGTGCCAGAGTCAGGACTAAACATGGACCGGCCTCCTGCTGGTGCCAGAGTCAGGACTAAACATGGACCGGCCTCCTGCTGATGCCAGAGTCAGGACTAAACATGGACCGGCCTCCTGCTGGTGCCAGAGTCAGGACTAAACATGGACCGGTCTCCTGCTGGTGCCAGAGTCAGGACTAAACAGGGACCGGCCTCCTGCTGGTGCCAGAGTCAGGACTAAACATGGGGAATCTGCGTTTCAGTTTTATGCAGCTAAAATCTGGAACAGTCCTGAAGATGTGAAACAGGTTCTACTCTGACAATGTTCAAATCTAAGCTAAAAGCAGTTTTGTTTAGCCGTGCATACGACTGAAAGGATTTTTTCTTTGCACTCTTCTCTTTTATGACTTAAATTGTTTTTTATTTAAATTTATTGTATTTCTGTTTCTGTAATTTCTTTGTGATTTGAATGCATTTTTCCTGCTGTGAAGCACTTTGAATTGCCTTGTGTATGAAATGTGCTCTACAAATAAACTTGCCTTGTCTAGTCTCTTTTTGACATTTTGATATAATAATATCACTGTCTTTGTTATAACAAGGTCTCTCTGTGTGTTTTAGTGTCTGGATACTTCAGATAACATTCGATTGGAATATTTTTTATGTATTTCTGTCATGATTTATTGATTTATCTTTGCAGCTGTAGTGGCCAAACAAATTGCGTGTGTTTTTTTAATTTACTTTAAAAACTTAGCAAATAGTTTATTCACATTTAAAATCATTAGATATATTTGATTGGATATTTTAATAAAAAATGTTCACTTACAAAGCAAAATGCAAAAAGTAACACCATTTTTTTCTTACAAAGCAAAATGCAAAAAGTAACACCATTTTTTTTATGTCACATTAGTAAAAATGATATGGGCAGTTTTTGAATGTCTGAAAAAGTGATTTATAGGAAAAGCATTTTTTTTTGTATGAGTTTCACTTTGTAGCGTTTGAGGTAGAAGCATAAAAGCAAGTGTTGGACCTTAGAGTTCAAATGTGAATTGGGTGACTGCCCTCTTGTGGTCTTCCATTTTAATTACACATAGTAACACAGTAAGAGGTCAGTCATTACATGTAACAGCAGTGTAACAAGAGGCATTTAAGACGACAATTTACACATGTTATTTCTTTCTTTTGTGTAGGTAAACATCCTTTTCCTTTTCACACCTCATGAAACACAGCAGCTGTTCGCTTTAGTTTTGCGCTGACATCGAGCGCTCCTTTCCTTAAGAGTTCATTTAAGGTGCTCAGCCGTAAAATAGAGCTCTAATCACTTAAGTAAACGCAGTGATAACTGTTAAGTCTGACCACACCACTGGATTTCAAAGTGCTGCTGTGTGCATTTAGCAGCTAAACGTTTGCAGGTCCCATGGTGAGAAGTTGGGGATCGCACATCAGCCGCTAGCCGTGGGCGAAGAGGCGAACATGTTGCAGCATTCGAGTCACTCTGCGTCCCTAATGTCACAACAAAACGCTCGCCCGCCGGATACACGCGACGCTTTACTTGTTTATTTATTTCACAATATTTTTTTGCCCCCCTTCTAATCTCCTGTTCCCGAATTAATTACTCAATTAGCATAGTAAATTAGCAAAACAATTATGATGCATGGAAAACTTCCAGCACACACCATCACGCGGCCGGCCCGGATAAATGTACTGAGGAGGGGGGGAGAGAGGCAGGGCGGCTGGGGGCACCAGGGCGAATTACCGAGCTTGTAGTCAAATTAAACATTGTTACAAATTGTGCGCTTACGAAGAGAAATAAGATACTCTTTCCACAGTCTGAGCTGCAATAAACATGGTTGTGTGCAGTTATTAGTGATGTGTAATCGGAGCGGTGGATTCATTCCTCATGTTTCATAGATGGTTCCACGCTGAGCTCTGAGAATGAACTGCTTCTGCTTCTACAAACACACGTGAGCTGCAAGAGGGCCTTCATTTCTTATGAGCTACAGCTTTTCAACAGATACGCTGCTTAAAAACAGATCAGTCATGTGTAGTGATTGTAAGAGTTACCTCATCCTTTGCACCACATATTTGCATACTATACCACACATTAAGAAGCCACCCACTTTGTATTAGCCATTTCCAGCTAATTAGAAGGCAGGACGTCTGTTTTTGTTCCGATGAGCTGGAAATGGTAAAGTTAAGCATTGCATTCTTGTTTGTGATTTGCTGTAACAGTAATAAACGGCAAAACAGAGCGGGTCAGTCGGCTGTGGTATGAAGTAATATGTATATGGGGTAGTAGTATGTATATGCAGTAGTAGTATGTGGAGTAGTAGTATGTATATGGAGTTGTAGTATGTATATGGAGTAGTAGTATGGAGTAGTAGTATATTATGGAGTAGTATGTATATGGAGTACTAGTATGTAGAGTAGTAGTATGTATATGGAGTAGTAGTATGTATATGGGGTAGTTGTATGTATAGTAGTAGTATGTATATGGGGTAGTTGTATGTATATGGAGTAGCAGTATGTATATGGAGTAGTAGTAATATATGGAGTAGTAGTATATGGAGTAGTAGTATGTATATGGAGTAGTAGTATGGAGTAGTAGTATATTATGGAGTAGTATGTATATGGAGTAGTAGTATGTATACGGGGTAGTAGTATGTATATGGAGTAGTAGTATAGTAGTATGTGGAGGAGTAGTATATGGAGTAGTAGTAGTATATGGAGTAGTAGTATGTATATGGAGTAGTAGTAGTATATGGAGTAGTACTATGTATATGTAGTAGTAGTATGTATATGGAGTAGTAGTATGTATATGGAGTAGTAGTATGTATATGGAGTAGTACTATGTATATGTAGTAGTAGTATGTATATGGAGTAGTAGTATGTATATGTAGTAGTAGTATGTATATGGAGTAGTAGTATGTATATGTAGTAGTATGTATATGGAGTAGTAGTAGTATATGGAGTAGTACTATGTATATGTAGTAGTAGTATGTATATGTAGTAGTAGTATGTATATGGAGTAGTAGTATGTATATGGGGTAGTATGTATATGGAGTAGTAGTAGTAGTATATGGAGTAGTAGTATGTATATGTAGTAGTAGTATGTATATGGAGTAGTAGTATGTATATGTAGTAGTAGTATGTATATGGAGTAGTAGTATGTATATGTAGTAGTAGTATGTATATGGAGTAGTAGTATGTATATGTAGTAGTAGTATGTATATGGAGTAGTAGTATGTATATGTAGTAGTAGTATGTATATGGAGTAGTATGTATATGTAGTAGTATGTATATGGAGTAGTAGTAGTAGTATATGGAGTAGTAGTATGTATATGTAGTAGTAGTATGTATATGGAGTAGTAGTATGTATATGTAGTAGTAGTATGTATATGGAGTAGTAGTATGTATATGTAGTAGTAGTATGTATATGGAGTAGTAGTATGTATATGTAGTAGTAGTATGTATATGGAGTAGTAGTATGTATATGTAGTAGTAGTATGTATATGGAGTAGTATGTATATGTAGTAGTATGTATATGGAGTAGAAGTATGTATATGGAGTAGTAGTAGTATATGGAGTAGTAGTATGTATATGTAGTAGTAGTATGCATATGGAGTAGTAGTATGTATATGGGGTAGTAGTATGTATATGTAGTAGTATGTATATGGAGTAGTAGTAGTATATGGAGTAGTAGTATGTATATGTAGTAGTAGTATGTATATGGAGTAGTAGTATGTATATGGGGTAGTAGTATGTATATGTAGTAGTATGTATATGGAGTAGTAGTAGTATATGGAGTAGTAGTATGTATATGTAGTAGTATGTATATGGAGTAGTAGTATGTATATGGAGTAGTAGTATGTATATGTAGTAGTATGTATATGTAGTAGTAGTATGTATGTGGAGTAATAGTATGTATATGTAGTAGTATGTATATGGAGTAGTAGTATGTATATGTAGTAGTATGTATATGTAGTAGTAGTATGTATATGTAGTAGTATGTATATGTAGTAGTAGTATGTATATGGAGTAGTAGTATGTATATGGAGTAGTATGTATATGGAGTAGTAGTATGTATATGGAGTAGTAGTATGTATATGTAGTAGTATGTATATGGAGTAGTAGTATGTATATGTAGTAGTATGTATATGTAGTAGTAATATGTATATGGAGTAGTAGTATGTATATGTATATGTAGTAGTATGTATATGGAGTAGTAGTATGTATATGTAGTAGTATGTATATGTAGTAGTAGTATGTATATGTAGTAGTATGTATATGTAGTAGTAGTATGTATACGGAGTAGTAGTATGTATATGGAGTAGTAGTATGTATATGTAGTAGTATGTATATGGAGTAGTAGTATGTATATGTAGTAGTATGTATATGTAGTAGTAATATGTATATGGAGTAGTAGTATGTATATGTATATGTAGTAGTATGTATATGGAGTAGTAGTATGTATATGTAGTAGTATGTATATGTAGTAGTAGTATGTATATGTAGTAGTATGTATATGTAGTAGTAGTATGTATACGGAGTAGTAGTATGTATATGGAGTAGTATGTATATGGAGTAGTAGTATGTATATGTAGTAGTATGTATATGTAGTAGTAGTATGTATATGGAGTAGTAGTATGTATATGTAGTAGTATGTATATGTAGTAGTAGTATGTATATGTAGTAGTATGTATATGTAGTAGTAGTAGTAGTATGTATATGGAGTAGTAGTATGTATATGTATATGTAGTAGTATGTATATGGAGTAGTAGTATGTATATGTAGTAGTATGTATATGTAGTAGTAGTATGTATATGGAGTAGTATGTATATGTAGTAGTAGTAGTATGTATATGGAGTAGTAGTATGTATATGTAGTAGTATGTATATGGAGTAGTAGTATGTATATGGAGTAGTAGTATGTATATGTATATGTAGTAATATGTATATGGAGTAGTAGTATGTATATGTAGTAGTATGTATATGTAGTAGTAGTATGTATATGGAGTAGTATGTATATGTAGTAGTAGTATGTATATGGAGTAGTAGTATGTATATGTAGTAGTATGTATATGGAGTAGTAGTATGTATATGTAGTAGTATGTATATGTAGTAGTATGTATATGGAGTAGTAGTATGTATATGTAGTAGTATGTATATGGAGTAGTATGTATATGGAGTAGTAGTATGTATATGTAGTAGTATGTATATGTAGTAGTAGTATGTATATGGAGTAGTATGTATATGTAGTAGTAGTATGTATATGGAGTAGTAGTATGTATATGTATATGTAGTAGTATGTATATGGAGTAGTAGTATGTATATGTAGTAGTATGTATATGTAGTAGTAGTATGTATATGGAGTAGTAGTATGTATATGTATATGTAGTAGTATGTATATGGAGTAGTAGTATGTATATGTAGTAGTATGTATATGTAGTAGTAGTATGTATATGGAGTAGTAGTATGTATATGTAGTAGTATGTGGAGCAGTCGAGCAGCAGTGAGGAGGTTATCAGGGCAAAAGTGAGGAACATGTATCTTTTATGTGCAATGACATAAAAAACCCAAAAAGGTTTTATTTCTCACTTTAAGTAGCTGCATTTCCTGCATTGTCCTTGTCGATCAGGAGTTGAAGTGTTGCATTACGTCGTCTCTTGAGCACGTGCTGTAATGATGGTTGTGCACTGCAGCGTTGTGCTTTGAGGCCATCAGGGCGAGCGGCGGCGTCATTGGCAGACGGCAGTGGCACACGTTCTCTGTCAATATCACACAGCTCATTATGAGTGCTTAGTTCAGGTTTAATGTGTAATTAGTTTAATGAGAGCTGTCCAGTGCTCAGTGAAGAGACCACTGTGGATGACAGTATAAGAGCAGAGCAGATTGCACTTCAGAGGGAAACAATGGGACGCTCTCCCACCGATAATAAAGATCAGAAAGTCACAGGTTGATCCAGAGCCATCTCCAACATCACACATGAAGCCGCTTTCTTCTTTGTGATCACGTTCAGTTGTTTGGCAAATCTCTTTAAGTGTTTGTCCAAGGCCAGTGCAATCTGTTCAGCCTTGTCATGTAAATAAAATCTGTAAATGAATAGAGGAAATTGAATCGAGTACGTCCCACTGACTGCCTGGCAGCCACATCACACACACGGCACTGAAGACCTCAGTTACACTTTCATTGTCACTGTGTTCTGCTTAAAAGAGTGAAGCCACTCCAGGGATAAAAGAGTGCTCTTAGTCAGTCGCCAATGTCTGAATAGAGCCGACTGAGAAGGGTACAGTTTGCTCATTTTGGCACCAACTCTTATAAGGCAGTTTTCAAAGCCTAAACAGTCTTTTGTTAAGTCTTTGTACCTTCCTGCTTCTCGACAAACTATGCAAATACAGCAGGCTTTGTGTGTCTTCAGCTAAATAAGAAAAATGAAAACGCATTTGAGCAACAAGCCGCTCCTCTCTAATCCAAACTCCATCGATCTTACTAAACAGTGTTTTCTGCTTGAGACGACACACTGAAATGCTCTTTTTTCCTCATTTGGTGGAAAGTCAGCAGTCGTAGCATCACCAGTCTTCGCCTGTCAGGGCCGTCACAGCTGGACTCCGCTTGTGAGTTGATTAAAATAGGAGAGTCCATAGCTAATTAAAAAGCTCTTTCCTTTTAATGCCGGAGTGTTAAATAAAGCAGAGGGAACAGGGATATAAACAGCCTCCTGACAGATCCTTCATTTGCACAAACTCCGGGCTCCCTGTCGGCTCAGCCCTGTGTGAGGAGAGTGTTGATTTGGAGAGAAGATACAGGTCAAGGGTCATTGTAGTAGAGCCACTGCTGCATCAGGAGCCTCGTGTCCATCCATTGTTTGCATATTTTCTGATGTCAGTGTGGTCTCCTGCCTCCTGTCTCCTGTCTCCTGTCTCCTGTCTCCTGTCTCCTGCCTCCTGTCTCCTGTCTCCTACCTCCTGTCTCCTGTCTCCTACCTCCTGTCTCCTACCTCCTGTCTCCTGTCTCCTGCCTCCTGTCTCCTGTCTCCTGTCTCCTGTCTCCTGCCTCCTGTCTCCTGTCTCCTGTCTCCTGTCTCCTGTCTCCTGTCTCCTGTCTCCTGCCTCCTGTCTCCTGCCTCCTGCCTCCTGCCTCCTGTCTCCTGTCTCCTGTCTCCTGTCTCCTGTCTCCTGTCTCCTGCCTCCTGCCTTCCTGTCTAATGTCTCCAGTCTCCTGTCTCCTGTCTCAAAGGTCCGCTAAAGTCTTCAGCTTGCTTCAGTGTGTATTTTAGAGCCCCCCTGTGGCTGCTGCAGGTTAGGGCTCCCCCTGGAGGTGGAGAGGACGCGTCAGCAGGGAGGAGCAGGCACAAGTGTAACTCCAGTTTAAGATTACAGTCTCTTTTCTGCAGTATAATACCTCTCCAGCACACGATGATTAATGTTTGGCATCGGTCGCGTGACCCACTCTTCGTAAAATATTATAGACTTTCCAAAGTGAACCTTGCACTTACTTTGGCTGCATCAGTTACATTCTGAAGAACAGATACTTTACAATGATCAGCTTTTCCTGGAAACTCTGTATGTGATCTATCCGCGCTATGTTGGCTGTAAACTTTGTCATTTTCAACACGGAGTACCAGGAGTGCCATCCGAGATTCAAAGGGTCAAAGGTCACAGCTGTGCATTTTAGGTCCACCATGATTTCTTCTCAGCATTTTATGTCTAGTTAATAACAAAAAGCTCTGTACTCCATCTCTCTATCCTCCACCATCTACAACATTATTAAACTATATAGTACAAATATCTGCATGAAACAGAACAATACTCTTTGATATAAAGTACTAAATACGGAATTATATTGTGTGCCCATGTGGCTAAATCAAAATTACAAAGCGAATAGTGACAATTAGCAAAGGGCTTACACCACAATTATAGTCTGGTATTATAAAGTCCCCCGCAAACAACAGCATGTGTGTTGTATTTCCATAAAAAACTAAAACTACAAATCTAATTGCAATCCTTGTAATGGTTCTAGTGAAGCATTATGCATTACACATTTTATTCAGAGGATGTAAAGAGATTCATTTTTGCAACTTTATACCTTTATTGAACTCTACGAACTTCAAACAGTAATAAAACGTACTTGCTGCACTGATCTCTTCGTCCGGGATGGTGCAGATCGACAAAGTAGAACACGATAGAACCTCCAGGGCCACTTCCCATGAGGAGCCTCAAAACCCATGTCCCACATTTAACTCCACTGAGTACGTCCCGGGACAGCGACAGGGAAAACACATGGTCAGAGGGCGGTAGTCATGGGCCAGTCATTGTAAAGCGTCCAAAGATGATTCAGAATCTTATCAAGCTCAGTTCCTGTCAACCAACTCAAACTCTTGAGTCTTAAAGTACTGGTACACGCAGTAGTTTGCCCAGTACTTTTGGACATACACAGTGTTAAGAGGAGTACCAGGACTGGAGGATTAAACTCACAATGTAAATAGTCGCAATTGGGCTGATATTTAGGTCCTCACTATCGCCTTGTGTCGCTATGGAGTTTTATTATGTATTAATCCAGCAAATGCTCCGGAGACTACTACAAACATGCTCTGAAATACATGTGTTTCTTGTGTCACTTATCTCCAAAAATGCTCTATGAAGTGAATGTTGATATCAAATGTATAAATCCCAAATCCAATTGCATTATTGGAATCAGATAATGAGAATCAGAATTAGATTTTTTCCAAACATTGTTCATCGCTAACTGGCTGCACAAAAAATAAGCTGCATAGTATAGGAAAAATAAGTAGAGCAAAACTCCAAAGGACTGTTTAGTGACGTAAGCAAGACTAGGGAAATATTTTGAAGTCGTAAATCTTACTCAACCGTCACCGCTGCAAGAAAGGGAATAGTGTTTTGAGTGTGAGAGTAAAAGGGGACATCAAACTGCAGTTGTACAAATAAAACGCAGCGCTCCTTAAGGCTTTGTGTGGTCATCCAGTTTTATGATCCTAATTCTTTTGCATATATTGCCAACATAAATATGGCACTTATCCACGGGATATTCTGCAGAGAGATGTTAAGAGCGTGCAACTGCAGCAGCAACAGGTTTGGATGCACAACTTTCCTTAAACTGCACCTTCTGTTTCCCATCAGTGCCTCTCTGCAATGGAGTTTATTGTGACTCGATGCATATGAGGATTGATCAACATGTAAAATAAGAAAGAAATCCTGTCATTAATAAATGTATGCATAGTCCTTGTTATTATTCATATCATTTTTTGTTTTAGGAGTCAAGAAGTCAAGCCCATATAAAAACAAACTGTTAATCTTTTAGTATTTTGGTGTAAAAAAAGAAGAGTTGCATGGAAAAATATACACATTAAACTATAATTTTTTTGGCATTGTACGTATTTCTCTGTAAGCGATGCCTGTTGTTTGTACTTTGTTTGAGAAATACTTTTTTTGGTATATATTCCTGCAGTCATCATGCTAAAATATTAAAATATAAGTCTGTAGTTTGCATAATTCATGTGGGGACACTGCATGAACAAAGTCATTGCAATTTTTGTTTGAGAAGATATAGCACAATTTTATGATTATTCAGTATTGTTTTTGCAATCCTTAATTTGCTCTAGCAAAGTCTCGCATTATGAAATACAACTTTCGGAATGTAAATGTAATGATATTGATAATTAAAAACAAAAAGCAGTTTACATGTAGTTTGACCTTTTTGGAGTATAGATTGAACTAAAATGACTTGGGTTGCTGCAGACATCTCTCACAATCATATATATTTTAGTTTTACCATTATATTGTCACCAGAATAATCACGATTATTAATTAACCTAATAATCTTGACATCCATACTGGTACATTCATATATTTATCTCCCCAAATTCACCAGACATTAAAAAAACACCAGTTTTTAATGCCAAGATGTTTTTTCGCATCAGTAGCACTTTGACTTTTAACATATTATTTCAACATTTCCAGTTTAATGTTTTAGCTGATAACGCTGCATAAGTAAACTGAATAGATCCAACTTTTGCACTTTTGGCACGAACCTAATCGAGAAGCAGCAGCTCAAAAATCCATGATGAACAACAGCAAAACACAGTTGCCTCGATCATCACCTCCCCTTCGGCTACAACACTGTGGTGGGTGCATCAGAAACATGTGCTGCCATTTTCTGGTGCCCACGGCCACGTTCCGGAGCCTTTAAACACACCCCGCCAAGCCTTGATAAATCTGGCTTGAAAAATCTCATTTGCAGAGAGTTAGGCATCTGCAACAATATTTATCTTCCTCCCTGTCCGACGGTAATGACTCGGGCCGGATGGATGGGGGCGCCGTCCGTGTTGCCTTCAGGTGCACTCGGGTCCGTTGGCACCGCTCGTGACGAAGCGGAGGAAACGCATCAAGTCCGCTCAGTAAACATATCGCCGCGCTTGAACAATCGGCTATTAGCATAATTAGCCAGCCTCGATCCCGGAGTCTTTATGTACGAGCGCGACGTTGGCGGGTGGCTGTTTTGCCATTGTTCCTCAGCAATTAAACCCATGTAATTTCAGCGAGAACAAACATACTTTCGGTGGCGAGGGGGGGGGAGAAGCTTGCAGGCGTGCAAAGTTGAGGAAAAATAAAAGTCCTCCATGTCTCTTCTGATGATGTTTGGCTAATTATGCACTTCCTGGAAAAGAAAAAAACACAGAGAAAGTAATAGGCAAAGGTCTGCGCCTGAAGCTTATCGCAGAAACATGCTCACTAGCCTTTCTGGTGTATGTATGCTCTTTTGTACGGGGGGGGGGGGGGGGGGGGAAGAGGCAGAAGTCAGAAGAAAGCAGAGGACGAGAGAACAACACATTGTAAAGGTCAGCGCTCAGTGAAGGACTTTGTCTCAGATGTAATTTATCTTTTGATTTAGGCCGCGCTGTCTTGCAAATAAGATGGCCGCTCTATATTTGGACGTCATATGGGCGGATGACCAATTAGCATAAGTGACCTTGCCTTATCTGGTGCCTGTCATACTAACTTTTCTTCTTCTCTGGCCAAAGGCGGCGCACATGTAAAGCCAGTGAATGCAAAAGAATTCTCGCTATGAAGAGGGCACTTTGGCTGTTTGAGGTTTTGGTTGTCATGTTGAAATTGCAGTGAAGTTCTTAAACAAATAGTTCCGTACACAAGGCTCTATTTTATTGTGTGTTGAGTATTCTTTTGTAGTTTTGTTTGACTCTGTACAGAATCCACAACACATTTCCATTCTCTTCTTTTCGGATTTTCCCAAAAGACCCAAAGGAAACTATCTGCCTCTTGATGTGGAGTGATTTTCCAATTGCTCGTAGGCTCATGCACTGGGTTATCTGGTGGAAACGCGGACTTGTGATCAGTGAGGCTCCATCCCCTTTGAATGCCTCCTTTTCAATCCATGGATCAGGCCTGTAATCGACTGAAGACATTCTTGGTAGTAGCCTTGTGCATCGATTAATCGACCAAAGGGGACGCAGCACTGACAAAAGATCACAACATTCTTTGTGCAAAAACTATGTACAGAGAAGTACGAGTATCTTCATTAGAGAAAAGACTGTCTAGACACTCCACAAAACTCCAGCTGACTCACTCCAAGCTGTCTAATTTCCCTGTTGTCATAAATCCTAATAATAAAAATAAAATGATTAGCCAACTAATGAAGAATTTGGTTGACTAAGACGCCATTAACTGATTAACCAACTGAACAGCTAAAGAACTTGAAGATTTAGAAGGTAATATAGTGGATATACATTTGAATAATCACTCACATCACCTCGAGTACAGTCTGAAGCAAGCTCTTTATTATGCTGCTCCCACAGCTTGGAACTCTCTTCAATCTGAACTGAGGTTGTGTGAGCTGGTTTCACTGAGGAGTTTTCGCTCTATTTAAAAAAAACAAAAACACCTTTCTCACCCTTGATAAATACGTTTTTTTACCTGGTTAAATAAAGATTCATACATGAAAATAAAATAGATGTACTTGTATATACTGTACTTGTACATAGTGTTTAAACGAACGTGGTTGTGACCCTGTGAATCTGAATAGACCCTTTATAGTTGGATTAAGAAAACAAAGCATATTTTGATACATTTTGGGGAGAAATTCAATTATTTCCAGTCTCCTCTCATCTTCACTGCACCTGAGCATTTCTCCAGCAGAAACCAGTTGATGAGACAAGCACCCTGACTGTGACTGTCTTTTCACACGCTCAGCTCTGGCGATGGTTTAACGAGGAGGACCTCCAGGAGAGTGTGGAGAGGGCTGCACTGTGGACCCATGGGTGGTGCGACGTGCAAAATGCCCCGCACAGTGGGCGCCACACATGTAAAAACATGGCCTGTTTTACAGCGCTTCCACTTTATTGGTGAATTTGGATGTAAATGAACACTCGACATACTTGGAGCCACAGCTTTGATTCTGTGCAGAAGGTTGGCCCTGGGCAGGATACAGTGTCTCTCATGTTAATGGTGTTTGCGAGCTATTAAACTCCCAGTGATTAATATGAGAGCAGATATTTAGAATACAGAGGAGGCAGTGGTGACACTGTGTATACATCTGAAGACAACTGTGCATGGCACCAATGTGCTACTCAAGTGACTTTAAAAATATTTTGTGTGCAATATATCAGTGAATGCTTTAGGCTGACAAGCTGCAATTAACTGTGGAGCGAGCAGACATTTAGGAGCATTTCATATCTCATTAAATACATCTATTTATTTTACAAGACAAGGTATTTTTCTTCTAAGTGAGTCATGTTTCCTTGTGGCTCAAAGACTAATCCATGAGAACAAGAGAGAATATCATCAACACTGCACTGCACACCTGTAAATGTCCCAAAGATGATAAATAATAACAGACTTTCTGAAAATGTCAGGTTCCCACACAATATAGAGATACAATATAATTTAATCATTCAAAGTACCATTTGGTTTGAAGGAGAGACTAGTGATCATTGCAGCTTTGTGTTTATAATGTTTTCCAATATTTTAATGTTGTTTTTATGAGTTTATTGAGTGTTGAAAGATAAGTCAGTTCAAAATAGGTGTGGGTGACATTGACAGAAATGAATATCTTTCTGTTATTTTAACTATGCATTAGGGATGATCTAAGTATTGCACAAACTACGGATTGACCTTTAAATTAACTACAAAAGCGCTGAAACGTCACTTTACACACCTTTGGAATATTGCACCAGGCATCTCTGTTCAATTTATCTCCAAAATAACAATGATAAAATGTTTCGATATATCTCTCCCCTATTGTTCAAAACAGCCATAACAAGACAACCACAGGTATATTTCAAAAGACATTTAAAAGTATGCTTCAGTGGTGTACAGACATTGCCTGACTTTATAGAAAACCATTAAATCCACTCACAACATAGTTCAAAACCTTCATCTTTTAGCTCTGAGTGAAACAATCATAAAAAAACAGCGTTTGAGCTGATTGGATGCGGTGGATCTATAGAAGAAAGGTGTAGCTCCAGCATCTCCTGCCTGAGCGTGTTTGTTTTGGCCGTAGCCCTGTGTTCAGATCATCATCCAACATCAAAGTCCACTCGCTCCAGCTGCGACCTGATTCTTCTTTCCAAGTTCTGAAGCCACTGGCCAAGAGGAACAATGGTGTTTTCTCACTCTGCTGTTGTCCCACGCACTGCGGCTTTCTCAACTCGATCTGCTCCATGAGCCAAGAGTTCAAAGCTGCAGCACAACCAGGAAATATATCGCAGAATGACTGTTGTTTCCAAACCATCGTGAAGACCAAAGACAAATCGTATATATCAGTATTTTTGGAGTATTAGAGTAAGTTTGATTTCGATACTAAAGAATGTACTTGATTCTCAATACCGGTTTCGATACCCCAATGATAAGAAAAGGTTTTAGATGAACTTGACATTTTCAACAGAAAATAATAGTATTTTTTTATTCTTCTGTGAGGTGTTATCTAGTATGAGACCACATAGTAAAATAAAAGTACTGATAAAGCTCGAGATTGATCTAAAACTGTTCAGGAAAAGCCATATTTTATCCTATTTATTACAACAACAACAACAACAACAAATTACAAAGTATCTAGTTTCAGTAGTAGTTGTAGTATCAATTAGTTGAATTTATTTCAGATTTCTGAAATACTTTTGACAGCCCTAATCCCAATACAAAAATATAACTTTTCTCTCATTTGAAAATTTATATGATGACATTAAGTTGATCACATTTTAATCAGTTATTTTTGCAGCATTTTGAGATTTTCATCATTAAATTATAAATTATTACTATTATTTGTGTTTATCTTCAAAACACCATTTACTATATTGACAACAATTCCATAGGTTATGTTTCCCACCTGCAAAAACATGCATTTTAAGCAAACTGTGGCTTATTTTTATGAAATATCAGACACATTTGTCTAGGATGCTGCATGTTCCTCGGTCCAAACACAAACCCTTCTGAATAAATCATAAATAAAACCAAACAGCATGACGGATAAACAAATCCTACAGAGTAAATAACAACATCTTCTCTTCAACTTCTTCAACTACGTTTCCAGATGTGGCCCGGAGGTGAAAGGTCAAAGATAAAAGTACCAGGATGTGGTGTACCCCGACATGGAGCCTGGGTTAGCAGTGTGAGCATTCCGCGCTGGAGGGGGCCCGACCAGCCGCGTTTCTTCCTCGAGGTGCCCCGGTGAGAGGCCTCATTTGGCAGCCGGGTGAGTTATGACACCCCCAACTTGAGCGCTCGCTACTTTACCCATGTTTACCGATGGCAACCAAGGCAAAATGTCAGCCCAGTTAAATGGAGGGGCTGGTAAAAAAAAAAGAAAAGAAAACGATGTCGGCACGTTGTTGCGTTCCCGGCCTCATGCTAGCTCCATACTCGCTCGGTGGGACGTCCTTTATAGCTGTAAAACCATATCGTTCATAGAGAGGATTTAGGAGTGTGTTTTTGATTCTCAAGATGAATTGCATTTCAATCATTTAGTTAAAACACTGGCAAATTTTGCATTTTTGTGTTGTAGAAGTTATACTTAAAGAGTTTTTTTGTAATATAGTCTGTGAACAGTGTAGATAGTTACCCTTGTGGATGCTGCGTGAAGTTGCATCAAAAAGTAGAAGAAGATGGAGGGTCTATGCATGGTTTTATTCCTGATTTTATTTGATTTTATCCACTTCTACAAACAAAAGGGATACAAATATCTGTGGCAAAGTGGCAAAAACAACATTATTTATCATTAAATCTGATTTGTTTTACTCAATTCAATCATGGCATTCAAATAGTTAGGTAGATAGTATGGTTTAATTACATGTGTTATTAAAGTGATATTCAGGTTTGGAGTTCAAGCTGGAAAAAACAAACAAAACATTAAGAACATAAAGAAAAAACATAAGAAAAAACACATTTTAACTGTTGATTTGCCTCACTAAAGATTGAAGATATGTTTTTCTCACTTTTGTTAATGTTCTGAGACAAAGTCAGTTCTTTGTCAAACATAATTCAGCGTTTTGTGTTGGTTTTGAAAGGCACATTTTGAACTACAGATTGCAAAAGGCACAAGTTCAAACTGAACTGTCAGAAAACTTAAAAAAAAAAAAAAAAGTCAAACATTAAATCCTACCTATCCTATTTTTGGTAAAGCTCTGGAACAAAATGACATCAAGGTTTGAAACACGTTTTGATTTTGAAGTACCATTGTTAGCTGTCAGAAGTAGCAGGCCGATGCAGGAGGCAGCGTGGCTTTGACTGATAGCTCTGCCTCAGCTGCGGCCTTCCCACCCCCCCGAGCCTCGCCTGTCCTGGGCTCGAATAGAGACATCACAACTTAGTTATAAAGAGCATCCAGTGAAGAAAATGCCTCTGAAATTGGACTAATTTCTTAAAAAATGCTAATACGATTATTTGGAGTGTGTCGGCGGCTTAATAAGTGTGGAAATTGGCCTGTCATCGCGGACCTGAGAGTGGTGGTAAATTGCATGATTACAGTCACAAAGCCTGGGCCTGCGACATTGTTTCTTTACATCTCATAATCTCAAAATTAAAATGGGCTGGACAACTCCATTATAATTCTAAAAAGTGGCTAACATTAATATGACAGAGACAACTTTATCGCGGTATTATGGTAATAATGAGATTTAGAGGGTCTGCAAAGATTACGTGTCCCTTGAGGAGGCCTTTTTATTATAGGAATCAAAAATGTACTACACTTCCTGTCGTCTCTGGTACACATATTATTACAGGACAGGGAAATAAGTAAAGGAGGCACAATTAAAAATGAATACAAAATATATTACATGGTGTAGGATGATCTTAGTAACTTAAATGTATTCTTTTTATTTAAGCTTGTGACCCTACAACTGAACACTGTTAACTTTAGGGGAATTTGGTTGATTGTAGCAGTTCTCGAAGGCAAAGATACTCCATGAGGCCACTAGATGGAGTTAGATCCCACAAAAGAGCAATATGGGACCACAGTGGACACAAGACAGTGCAGTAGTAATTGTAGGAGTGGAAAAGCTTGGCCAATAATGCATGCTTCCCCAAACGGAGTCCAAAGTGCCCTTCCAGGCTGTGGGACGCATAAATAGTGTACACATATATACCACAGGGGCAGTCTCCTTTATTAAAGTAAAAGTGATAATCACCTTCTCCAGTCTTCATGCCAGCTCATACAGTGAGCCAATTAACCAGTGTTTGCTTTATCTGTAATGCTAAATGTAGAGTGACCACAGTAAAGGATTTCTTTATCTCTTCTGAATCAGTTTAAACTAATCAGAACATTTTTGGGGGGGGAAACTGGACACATATATATATATATATTTAATACATATTAGCATACAAAAACAAGTAAATGCATAATAAAACAACAACAAATGAATGAAAATCACACAATCAATATAATCAAATCTCTAATGAATTGTATTTTATGGCAGTTTTATGTTTGCTCATGCTTTATATCGTTACAGTTTAACATATGTACTACCTGTGCTGTCAAGTGTTTATTATGCTTGCATTAGTTAGCGATATAAAACGTCATTCGGTAAATTTATACAGCTTTTATGTATTTGTCTCCAAAGTGCTATTACTGTAGTTTGGTCCCCTCTGACTGGGGCGTCCATATGTCAGTGCTGTGCCAGAGACGAAAGCCCCGAGACTCGACACAGAGCAGTTTAAGGACAGAAGGAAAACAAATTTAAATGTTGGTCCCTCAGGAGT
This sequence comes from Eucyclogobius newberryi, assembly GCF_026437365.1. NCBI lineage: Eukaryota > Metazoa > Chordata > Actinopteri > Gobiiformes > Gobiidae > Eucyclogobius > Eucyclogobius newberryi. Next base: position 19,302,729 of record NW_027315812.1, read on the forward strand.
CAAGGTGAACTCAACAGATGTTTAATGTGGTGAAGGATATCACCATTTCTCCGGCTCTCTCAGGTGGATAGCGCCATTTAGCATGTAGCACTTGTGACAGGTAATTGACTTGGGGATCCGGAGAGGACGACTAGTGTCACGGTAAATAATGCACGTTTCAAAGCGTCGCAATTATGAATATGGATTGCTGAAGTTTGTCACATTAAACAATCGCTCTGAGATCATTTTGAGCTTGTTTTGTAATGTCTAAATAAGTGTGTAGAACTATGCATCTTAGAAGTGATCAGAAAATATGTTTTTTTGTCATGTTGTGGCTGGTAAACAATATCTGTCCATATCAATATTTTGAAATCCAGTCCATAAATTCAAGTACAGTTGCAGTAAAAGGCAGTAATCTACTTTCTACTTCTTTAAAAATGATAACGTAACACATTCTTTCTTTTATAATATAATTTGTTCTACTCTTTCTTGATCATATAAACACACAACTACGTCTTTAGCTTCATTGCTCTTCATTTCCCATTTGAAATTTAAAAAAAATCCATAGAAAAATATATTATTTACCAATCCCAATGTATGAAAACATTCCTGATACTGATATTAGCAAATATATCACCCATTCCTTGAAAAAAAATACAAGTAGGCCTGTCACAATAACACAGTGATATTGAATATATTGATGCAAAAACTGCTGGATCTTAATAAACCCTATTCTAAATTAACTTTATTGTTAAAAAAAACTTGAAAAACAAGAGCTGTACTAAATAAGTAGCAAGTATAATCAATTCATTAGTTATATATGTTAAGTATAATCAATTATATGGCTGAAATTTGAATAAAATAACAAATAGTCTCCCAAAAATGTACACACGATAAACAGTGAGTCTTGTTCTGCTTTAATTCAAGTCAATCAATAAGTCAAACATAGAAATCGTGAAACTAGACGCCATTGTGAGCTCAAACATCTGCAAAGTCGCTGTCCTGTCTCGCAATTCCCAAAAATGTCCCCCCCCCACCCCCCAAACTGGCTCCTCGCCGTCCCCTCTACACATGCAGCTGATGTTTCCCAAATCACCCCAATGAATTAACCATTGTTGTTGGATGATCTCATTTGCGGCCCCGCATTGAGCTCAAACTTCTAATTCTCTTTATATACTGAAATATTAAAAGCCTAATATGTCACGTGTCGCCGGCGTCATTTATCATCGTAGCCGCGCCGTGTCCTGTGGGCCCGTATAGATTCCCCTTCAAATTACTTTTGATTAAATTGCCGGCGATTGTTCACAGCTTATATGCCTGTCCATCTATTTCATTTTAGCCCTGGCACCATTTGCAGCTGCCTATCTTAAGCTGTTGCCGTCATTCACCAAAACGACCCCGACATCCCCATGTTTACTGATTGAGAAGAGTTGCCTTTTGTTAATTTACTCCGCCATTTTTTATTTTTTTTTGCGACATTGTTTGGTTTTGAAGTTTTTACCCCCTAAATGGAAGTCACGCTCATTTTCGATTTCCCCCTTTTTTTCCCCTTTGGAGAAGCTATTTAGAGGTACAATGTAAGATGAATCTGATTAGTCATTCAGGCCGGCCCCTCGCTTTTATGCTTACATTAACTAACACAAAGAGCCCCCCTACAGGTTAAAGTTTAAATGTGGATTAGCAGATAAAGCAACTTCTGATTAGGTTACGGCAAGAGGGGCTCGGAGGCAGGAGAAAAACACATTTTTCCTCGGACATTATTTCACAAACGTCTTCTTTTCATCTATTTTGGTGGAGGAAAAAAAATAAAAAAAATCACAAAAAAAAAAAATCTTGGGAACAATTATGCAAATGCGTGTAAGGCGATGCACAATACAGTATGGAAATGGCTGGCAGAGAAAATGGACTCATTACGGACAGATGGCATGAGTGCTAAAAGCCATTTGTTCTGGATGCAAAGGGAAAGACGTGGCAGACAATGTCAAAAAACCTGGGAGACGTGGAGATATGTTTTTCACACCAAGCTGTATTTGTTGTCGTGCTGTAGTTCTTGATTATTTGGGCATGTTTGATGGTTATAAATGAGCCCGCTCCCCAAAGCAGACGAGGCAGACTTATAGATATGCATCGCACTGGCATATGCATTTTGTTTAAGTAGTTTTTGTTGCTTACGCTCCTGTGCAGATGATGTCATAGATCTGAGCTGTTTAGGATCGAATACTAATGACAAATACAATGGGGTTTTGTCATGTTGACAGAGGCGGAACATTGTACTACGTGATGATGTGACTGACAGGTTCAAAGTTTAGGTACAGGTCGAAGAGGATTAAATGTGATGTCCAGTGCATTTTATGGTTTGGAGATTATGCAAAATTTGAATATCGAGTACGTCGTTTATAGTTAAAGTGATTCAAAATGAGCTCGGAAGGTGATAGAAAGAATATAAAGTTGTATTTCTTTGCACTTTTCTGGTGGATTTTCTGGTCCATTCTAGTGTTTTGAAATTGATATCAAGGAATATTGATACCGATTTCGATAACACAATCATAGTAAAGGAGTAATCTTAATGTTATGGTTAATCGAATGAGTATCTAGTTTTTATACTCGTCATAGTATCTTTTTTTCACTACTTGAATACTTGAACGTCATCCAAAACATTTAGACACATTTTGGCACTTTATTAAAATACTTTGTCTGTTTGATAATGCAACAAAAATATAGAGATATTCATTTTTGATAATATCGCCCCCCCACAGTCATATATACAACATATTTTAACTGTTACCTTGATCAAAATGTTCAGGTCCTTTTCCATTTATCCTGGCTTGGGACAGCACACACACACACACACACATTTCATAGTATACTTCAGTAAAAGTATTGCAGCATCAAAAACATTCATATTCAGAACAATTTCCATGCATTAAAATACCATCAGAAATACAACTCTCTCGAAATGTACCTATACCAAAGTACTACATGATGCTTTTTGGAGCTGAAATGACATGGGCGTATGCACCGCGGCGGCTCGGCGATTCCATACGTTTTCTCTTCCTATAGGGGAAATCGAACTGCATATAAAAGAGCAGCTAAACGCTCACCAGAGATTAGCCGGCCCATATAGTAAAACGTGCTTTGAAAGGCAACACGGGCGCGAGGAGGCTGCAAAGTGAACAGTGGGGTTTTTCACAATTAAAAAAAATTACCTCTTTGGTTTTCCTGCCTCTTATGTTTGCCGTGGATAAGATGGTATTATCGGCCGGGCGGAGCCGTGGGTGGGAGAGACACATTATTTGCGGCAGAGATAAAGATGGAGGCTCCGGTGCAGATGGCGCAGGAGCAGGTAGAGCTGGAGAAGGTGGAGTTTGTTCAGGCGCTGGTGCTCCATGGGCCTCCGCTGGTCCCTCTGACTGGGCCTTTGATGTCACGGAGGTTATTGTTGACTATTCTCCGCTGTCTGCAGAAATATTCATCCCAGCTCGGCACGGGACAGGCAGGGGAGAGGCGCGCAGAGAGGGGGGGAAAAAAAGCCTGCCATTTATTCCAACGCTAATTTTCCTTTGTGATGGATGGCTTTCTTATTGTGTCATTTGCGCCTTTGAAAAATGCTCTTTGGAGCAGAAGAAATTATAGCAGTCTCCGAATCATACAATCAAGCACAGTATGGAGGACACATGTGAGTGACTAAAACAGATGAACGTATACATGGCGTTTGAGATACTCGCGCTTTCAAGTTGGTGAAGTCAAATGGCTGTGGGTAAATAGAGATGTTTTGTTTTGTTTACGCGGTTCCGATCACCAAAAGTACACAATATTGAGAAGCAGAATGCAAGAGATAAGACATTCTAGTCTTAAGTGAACTTCTGATAACGAGGGAAGGACAGATTTTCATATTTCAACTCTTTTATCAAATAATCTGAGCAAATCTTAAGAGTTGTCTATTCTAAAATACCAGGTCATTTTGAAGATGTATTCCAGATTTCACATGATGGAAACGGGTGAAAGTGCTACACAGTTTTGTCGGGCTGGAACTAACGAAACTGCTAAACAATTAATAATAGTGAATATGCTTTCTATAAGTGGGTTAGCTGTGGGATTTAGTTGTTTGTAGTTTTGTTGTCTGCTGTTGTTCTACATGAGGAGTATATTTAAGTGACTTTTTGTATAGTATAGGCCACATGACGATTAATCGATTACTAAATGAGCTGAGCATTATTTAATGTACCAATTAGCTGTGATTAATCGATTCCCTTGCTTCAGCTCTACCACTATAAACAACATACTTTTTTTAATGTTTCCTTTATTTTATGACGTTTGAAAACTGCTGGATTCTGATTCTGAAATTAGGTTTGTAGAAAATTAGCTCACACTGTTATAATAAAATAAAGCAGTTTGGATAAATAAGAACAAAGAGTATTTGCTGCTATACTAACCACTCTGCTAATTCAAATGCATCAAAGTCCGTCCAGGGAATCAAGCCTTAAAGGAAAGTTTCTGAACAAGTAAATGGAGAAAATCAAAGGCTCCCCCATTCACACTCTGCCTTTGTTGTATTCAGGTTGGCTTTTGTCCATCCTCCCACTATTGTGACAGGACACACAGACTTCTAAAGGGCAAAGTTTCTTATTAAATCATTTCTGGGTGAGATGAACTGCGACTGAATAGAATCATTAAACTTCACCAGTCATAGGGATCTGTGCACCCTGCAATGTGCTCCAGTGCCACATGAAAAGCTGTGCGTTTTCATGGTTCCTTCCAAACCTTTAAGTTGCATTGAAACGATATGACATGAATACTGGCAAAAACACAAGGGCAAGTGAATGATGCCTTTGTGGTGAGTAAACATCAATCATGCTCAATACGCAGAAAAACAATGCATTTTTGTTTGCATTTCAGCTGCGACAAACAACACTTGTGAACTGGCTTAACGTTGTCAATTCCCATTACTCAAAATCAGAGGCAAATCAGAATTAAACTGTGGCACTGTTGCTAGGCAGCGGAGTTCGCTTGACACGGTGTCTAGTTTTTCTTTCAGGGCCTGACAAGAGCCAAGTGAAAAGAGTTTAGAAAAAGTTGCTTAAGGCGCTCAGAGGAAGGGGATAATTGGAGTCTGTGGATTGTGTAGTGGCCCTTGTGTGTGGAAACTTGCAGGGCTGGGTGCACACAGAGTCACACGCAAACCAAATTTTAACTCTTGTACACAAACTTGACCCCAGGACTACTGCAGGCGCTGCACACTCCATTTCAATGTGGCACAGCCACGACTCGGCTGAGTGTACTGGCTCTAAACATTCACAGTACAAGTACTTCAACCACAGGCGACTTCTGGCACAGGCACAAGTAAAGTTTGTCACCAAAATACTTCACGATTTATTCTACCTGTTGGCACATTTACACACTTGGGTTTAGGGCAACTTTTTTGTTAAAGACTGTTCAGTTTCTTGATTTTGACGTCGTTTTTCTCACGTTAGCGTTGCAGGGCTCTTGTCACCGCATTTCAACAATGGAAGTGATTATAGTATTTTGCCATGCAATACCAACTGCCAGCACTATACAAAGCCTGATATTTGGCACTAGATGGTGTTGTGAGCGACTGAATGTTACAATGAAAGTGTACTGTTTCATTGTACTGAATACTGCAGTATTTTGACATATTTTTACACATGTCAAATGTGGCTAAACTATAAACCCCCTGACAGAAGCGTCTGTTCGGTTGTGTGACGGGATTATTTCACTCTAAAGGTATCTTGTGTTGGAGTGGAGCTGTCTCTGTGTAGTGCTGGACACAGGATTATTGTGGTTCTACACGTGTTAAGAAGTAGTGCACTACTTCTTAAACTACTGATGTCATCACTTATTTGAAGCCAAAGTGTCCACTGTCCTCCACTTGTGACTAAGCACACTTAGTTTCTGACATGACCCGCGCTGATGCCCGGCCTGTGGAGGTGCGCTCACAGTTAAAGAGGGGACCAATTAATGCTGGATTAACATTCATGGTTATTTACAGTTGCCTTTGTGCCTGTTTCTGCACTTGCACTTATTTGACGAGGATGGGAGCGGGACAGAGAGGGGGCCCAGGAGAATGGGGGGTTGTTTGGACGTGAGAGGTGCAGCGAGGTGGCTGGGTCCATTGTGAGGACACCTCCCCTCTCATTATGCCCTCTCAATCAGCACTCCTGCTCACAGGAAGCCCAGGCTGTAAAGCCCATCTGCCATAGCTAATCTACAGGCAGGGCCGCGCCTGCGTCTGGGCCTGCTCCCTCCGCCACTGCATTATTCTCAGATCCAAGGCTTCGCCAGGGATCAGCCAAAGCCCATTAAAGTCAATAATAGGCCGAAATGACAGGCTTAGTGCGGATTGGGAGGAAGTCGAAGAACAGTTTGAGCTGTGAGCTCTGATTAATACAGAAAAGCATTTTGGGGAGTGAGGGGTTAGACAGAGGGAGAAAGTGGGGATGGAAGGTGGGAGGGGGGAAAATGACCTTAACCCGATGTGAAGAATTCCTCAACCTTTGGGTTGTTAGGACCAGTGCTACCGTCTGAAGCATTAGCAATCCTTGAACTTCTTTTGCTTTGATGAAGCTCAAACAGGATGGAGCGAAGGCGAGAGGGGAGGGCTGGGGAGACGGCGTTCAGGCAGGGGGTAGAATTCAAGCCACGGTCCACAGAGGGTCCAAACCCAAGAAGTGTCAAGAATCAGTCTGAGAGGTAAAAACAAGTGGGCAATCACAGCAAGACCAAGCACACCACCCAAGTCCCTCACACACATCCAGGGGAAAGTGGCAGCAGACTGGATTATTTGATCATTGATTTACTGATTGTCCTTGTTCTGGAGTTGGACAGGCACAGGACGATTGTGGATGTCACATTTCCCTCTATTTTATTACATTTATTTTTGTGTGTGATATGTTTTATTGGATCGTCTAAAGACATTTTATCTGACTAAAAGGGGGCGACATGTTGCACTGGAAAAACGCTTCTATCTCTGTGACCTGAGCAGGTGTCTGATCCAAAGTAACTACACGATCGCAGGAGTCCAAGCATTTACAAATATTCATACATAAAACTACTTGTTCTCCATGTATCAGCCTTATCCTTTCTGTTGAGATCCATATGAACAGTTATAATTACAATCATATACTTAACTAATGAAACTGTAGTCCATCCATCCATCTTCTTATCCGGGGCCAGTCTGAGCAGGGACTCCAGACTTTCCTCACCCCAGACACTTCCTCCAGGTCCTCCAGGGGATCCCGATGCGTTCCCAGACCAGCCGAGAGACACAGTGCAGTTATAGTTAAGTGGTTTTATTACTAGTACAGTGTGCAGTGGAATCAGCTGACCAGTTTAAATGAGCCTCTTTATCATGTTCACCTTAAGGTTAAACACCTACTGCTCCGCTCCCTTGGGTAACTCAGCCTGTTAATGCCCAATCGAGTCCCCTGGTTATTCCTTGTGAGAAGATGAAGGTTTTTTACAGGTTATTTGCTAATTAAATAACCTTTAAGTACATGTTACAATGAAATAAAACAGTGAGAATGCTCTTGTTATGAGTGGAATGCAAAATAAGTTGTGGAATAAAAGAGCGCTATACCACAAGCTGGGACTTGGTGGGTAGAAAATGTTGTGGAGTGTTGAGAGGATGGATAACACTGATCGCTGGAGCGCTCGCGACGTCCGCAATGGGGATGTTTATTGCTACCAAAAGCTTATTCCACTTTGTGCTTGAGCTCAGCCGCGGGATTTAACGAGATTTGTCACCGGGCCGACAGTGGAGTGAGATTATGTGAAGCAGTCCCACCTCTGCTTAACTACTGTAAAAATTGCTTATACGCCTGTGAAGGAATTGGAATGCATTCAGGAAGCGCAATGATCACAGATGCCTCAAACGGGCCGCTCTGATTGGACGATGGCTCCAGACAGCCAGGGAGGCAGGAAGAAACAAGTTAGCGCTGCATGAAAGGTACACCAGACTACTCTTTTTTTGAACAGAAGATTCCTTATTGATCTAGGATTTTACCTGGACCTTCAAAAGGAGAACTAAAATACATGTTGGCACTCCTGAATCAGAGAAGTAATGAAGAATTTAACATCCCCGAAATGTTTTATCGACATGAGCGCGTAGACAGATATGATACATCAGAACAGACAAGGCCTCCAGGGAAACACTTAAAGACTTGTTTAATGGTATCGATTTTTATTGTTGAGTGAACAGTGTGAAGCCTTTGACTGTTTTATTGAGCGGATTTAGACACATGCTCTTAAACACAGAGAGGAAGAAGAGTTTTCACTTCTTAGATTTAATCCATCAGACAATACGTGCCTTGAATTTGAACACGATTTCTTCAGTCTGTTCTGTGGACTTTATAGTAGCTTCTTTCACCAAGTGTCTCTTATGTCATTCCTGAATGTTGAGTGTTAAGTGCAACTGCATCTGATGTTAGGACCTGAGTGGCCAGTAGAGGCCTCTCAAGACTATTACAACTTTGAAAGAGGTTTTGTGTTTATCTATCTATTTTTAGTTTTTTCTTTTAGGAAATTATATAAAATTTGAATTTAACCAGAACCAGTTGATTACATGTGTTTTTAGTGCAAAATTAAACAAACTAAACTAAAAGCATTATTATTGTGAGCAGAGCTGCCACTCCACAGTTCTGACCTGTTGTTTACACGGAGATAGATGGGTTGAAAGCTTTATTGTGGAACATTCTAGGCAACCAGAATCAGATCCACCAAAATGTCACAGTATCAAGTTTTATTGTTGATTTTATGATTAGTCACAATTGTTGGTGCTATGACCAAACAACATTGCAATCTTCAAGTCCAGCTTTATGAAATTAAACTTTCTGAATGATTAACGGCCAGATTAAAAAAGTACTTCACATATACCGTATTTTCCGGACTATAAATTGCTCCGGAGTATAAGTCACATTTTTTGTGGACATTTATTAGATAAAATCCAAGACCAAGAACAGACATTTAATCTTGAAATGCAGTTTAAAATAATAACAGATGAGAGAACATGATGAATAGGTGTACGTATGCTAACGCTAACACCTTCAGCTACATGACGCACAGACAGAACTGTGGTAAGTGTCTGGTATGTCAACGTAACATATGAACAGTTATTCAGATAACTATAGCATAAAGAACATGCTAACAAGTTTACCAAAGCATCAGTTTTACCCCAAATCACTAAATCCATTGAATTCTTCTTCCTCTGTGTTACTTCTAAACAACTCCACAAACTCCAGAGGTAGAGGAAGTGCAGATTCTTCTTCTGTGTCGCTCAGAGCCTAGAGCGCCCTCTTGTGGTTGTGAAAAAATGTGAAATGCGGTTGCCAGTGTGAAAATAACAAATAATATCACGTATAAGTCGATCCGGAGTATAAGTCGGCTAAACTCATTGTCGCTACCTACAATTGTCATGATTGTTATTTCTTAGTTCTTACGATTATATTGTGACCTGAATAATCACAATTGTCGATTAAGTTCAAGTTTGGACACTACCTTTATTATTGCAAAACAAGAACCGTGACTTTGCAAGCATTTATTTATGTTTTTTTTTGTTTTGGCCTCGCTGCCCAATCCTGATCCCCTAAAAACTCTCCCTTAGCTCGCCAAATGAACCCTTGCTTTCCTGCGTTCCACAAAAGTGCCACTGTGTAGTGTCACCCGGGCTTTTCTTCTGTTTTCCTCGGAGTCGGTGTGATTTCTATATCCGTTGTCATGGCGATGTGCTGAGGAGGGAGGAAAAATGGAGCTCTAACCTCTGGCTTGAGCCCGACTCCCAGGCCAGAGAGAGAGCGAGCGAGAGGACGGAGCAGGAAGCAGGCCCGGTTTGTTTGGGCGAAGACAATGTCAGCTTTTGAAAAGGTGAAAGTGAGACATTGGCCGTGTGTCAAATGTTTTGTACTGAACACAAAGCGGGAGCAACAACAAACTGTAGCATGCGTAAAGTGCAGATGACACAAAAACACACTGAAGGTGATTATATTTAAGGTTTCACTTAAAAAATGTGCTTTTTTTCCCCTAGTTTGATCGTTTACGTGAAGTTTATCATTTTACTTCCTGGTAGAGGTATGTAGAGGTAATTACACAACTGTTACCTAGCAACCATATTGTAACCATGGCCACAATCTAAATCTAAATGACTGTATTAGTTATGATTTCACAAATTATAACCTGATATATATATATATATATATATATATATATATATATATATATATATATATATATATATATATATATATGATTGTTTAAACTGTCTGTGTGGTTTAAATTGTATTTTTGATGAATGTTGCTATTGATGACATCGACATAGACAGAGGGTACCTGTATTTTTCATCTGTAATTTTGCACATTTTCCTAACAAATTGCCACTTAACAGGTATAAAACGATGTCATAATGAGAAAAACATGAGAATCTGCCATATGCACTTCAACAGTAATCTTGTATTTAGATATGTGTGTCTTGTCTTCTTTTTGAGATCAACACTACGAATAATGTGCCTTCATTAATTAATTAAAACATTAATATTAACCAGTGACACTGACTTCTGGAAACCTTTCCTGACACAACCATTTGGCTTTTCATTGAATCCAATATCGTGTTCTTCTTGTCTTTTGGCTATAGACAACGTGGTGATTAAAGTACTTTCAATTACATTTACATGTTTTTTTAATGTTTATAAGTCCTGGTTGGACATGAGCAGAGGCAAACAGAGGTCATTCCAGAGCTGTAGCAACCGCAATGTTAACAAGGGCTAAAACGTGCCCAGAATACACAAAAGTAACAATTTCAACACCTTTATTTGATTGAATTCATGTTAAAATTGTCATAGAAATTATGTTCCCTGCTCATTAATTGTCCCTGTATGTATAATTTTGACTTTTCTTTTCAACTTTTCTCCCCACAAACTTACACTTGATTGGTGCAAAACTATGCATCAATCAAGGTGTCCAGAAGTCAGTGTCACTGGTTAATATTAATGTTCAAATGAAGGCATATAATTCGTAGTGTTGATCTCAAAAAGAAAGACTAGACACACATATCTAAAGACAAGATTACCGTTGAAGTGCATATGGCAGATTCTCATGTTTTTCTCATTATGACATAGTTTTATATCAGTTAAGTGGCAGTTTATTAGGAAAATGCGCAAAATTACAGATGAAAAATACAGGTAGAGTTATGAAGCACAATCCCTCTGTCTATGCTCAATATTTACCCCACCAAAAAAAAAAAAAAAAATCTCAATTAGAAAAATATGAAAACGATGATTTTAAAATGCCCCATTGACCTAACCTTTGCGTTCTTTCACGCTTTGGACTGACACAAACAATACCCCGGCTAAAATGGCCATGCTAATACATTTCTGATGATATTTTCTGCTGCCCCACAAACAAAGCCGTCTTCCTGATGTAAGATGAGCGTAAGATGAGCGTAAGATGAGCGTGAGATGAGCGTGAGATGAGCATAAGATGAGCGTAAGATGAGCGTAAGATGAGCGTGAGATGAGCGTGAGATGAGCGTAAGATGAGCGTAAGATGAGCGTAAGATGAGCGTGAGATGAGCGTGAGATGAGCGTGAGATGAGCGTGAGATGAGCGTGAGATGAGCGTGAGATGAGCGTGAGATGAGCGTAAGATGAGCGTGAGATGAGCGTGAGATGAGCGCAAGATGAGCGTAAGATGAGCGTAAGATGAGCGTGAGATGAGCGTGAGATGAGCATAAGATGAGCGTAAGATGAGCGTAAGATGAGCGTGAGATGAGCGTGAGATGAGCGTAAGATGAGCGTAAGATGAGCGTAAGATGAGCGTGAGATGAGCGTGAGATGAGCGTGAGATGAGCGTGAGATGAGCGTGAGATGAGCGTGAGATGAGCGTGAGATGAGCGTAAGATGAGCGTGAGATGAGCGTGAGATGAGCGTGAGATGAGCGCAAGATGAGCGTAAGATGAGCGTAAGATGAGCGTAAAATGAGCGTAAGATGAGCGTAAGATGAGCGCGAGATGAGCGCGAGATGAGCGTAAGATGAGCGTAAAATGAGCGTAAGATGAGCGTAAGATGAGCGCGAGATGAGCGTGAGATGAGCGTGAGATGAGCGTGAGATGAGCGTGAGATGAGCGTAAGATGAGCGTGAGATGAGCGTGAGATGAGATGAGCGTAAGATGAGCGTAAAATGAGCGTAAGATGAGCGTAAGATGAGCGTGAGATGAGCGTGAGATGAGATGAGCGTAAGATGAGCGTAAAATGAGCGTAAGATGAGCGTAAGATGAGCGCGAGATGAGCGTGAGATGAGCGTGAGATGAGCGTGAGATGAGCGTGAGATGAGCGTAAGATGAGCGTGAGATGAGCGTAAGATGAGCGTGAGATGAGCGTGAGATGAGCGTAAAATGAGATGAGCGTAAGATGAGCGTGAGATGAGCGTGAGATGAGCGTGAGATGAGCGTAAGATGAGCGTGAGATGAGCGTAAGATGAGATGAGCGTGAGATGAGCGTAAGATGAGCGTGAGATGAGCGTAAGATGAGCGTGAGATGAGCGTGAGATGAGCGTAAAATGAGATGAGCGTAAGATGAGCGTGAGATGAGCGTGAGATGAGCGTGAGATGAGCGTAAGATGAGCGTGAGATGAGCGTAAGATGAGCGTGAGATGAGCGTGAGATGAGCGTGAGATGAGCGTAAGATGAGCGCGAGATGAGCGTGAGATGAGCGTGAGATGAGCGTGAGATGAGCGTGAGATGAGCGTAAGATGAGCGTGAGATGAGCGTAAGATGAGCGTGAGATGAGCGTGAGATGAGCGTAAAATGAGATGAGCGTAAGATGAGCGTGAGATGAGCGTGAGATGAGCGTGAGATGAGCGTAAAATGAGATGAGCGTAAGATGAGCGTGAGATGAGCGTAAGATGAGCGTAAGATGAGCGTAAGATGAGCGCAAGATGAGCGTAAGATGAGCGTAAGATGAGCGTAAGATGAGCGTGAGATGAGCGTAAGATGAGCGTAAGATGAGCGTAAAATGGCTCACATGCCTCCTAATGATGAGGGAGTGCCATGGCCAGTGGAGGGGAAGAGAGGAGCACCATTTTCTCTTCATTTGGCAGCGTGCCCAGATCTCATTCAAGCAAAAAGTCTTCTCAATCCAAACTTAATCCCAGCCAATTAAATGATGCCGTTCCTTGTCCTCCTTCGTCGTTATGCTGATGAGCTCGCAATTCATCACACGGAAGGAAGGAAGCGAGCCAGGCGAGGAGGGAGGAGACGAGGAAGGTGGGACAATGGGTTTAATACAGTATAAGGTCGTGGCCTTTGATAGTAGCGTCACAACCATTTTGCTAATAAACTACGGCTCTACAATATGATATAAATATGCAATTACGGGCGGGCGATGCGTTGAAATTAAAGGTACAGAATATAATATAATTTGAATATTGATTGATTCAAGAGGTTGTACTGTTTACAGAGATGAATAGAGCACTGCATATTATATATATTTTTTGGCATTGGCATCTTACTTAACTTTCAGAACTCTGTATTTCGGCCTAAAAACTCCTGCTATAGACACAATAAATGGATACTTTTGGATCGAACAGTACGGTACTTCTGGCTGCAGGGGAAAAGGCCACAACAAAGAAATGGACCGGACCCAAATAATAATTGACAATTGAAAAGTGAAAAATATAGGATTCTGGCTTTATTTGAAAATTAGAAAAATAAATGGTGATTGGTTGATTTAATTGGATGTCTTGTGTTTTCTTGTTCACTCTCTGTGTCATGTTTTATGTGTTTGAAATGTAAAAGTTCAAGAAAAAAACAAAGAGTAGAGAGAGTTCATAAAATATAAGATATACTAAATACTCCTAACATTTTTCTACCTCCTAAAGAAATGTAGCTGTTATTGTGAATATTGTTTTGAATATATGCAAAATTTCTATATTTAGTAGCTCATTGTTAAAAAAAAAATAACAAAAATAAAAAAGCGACACAAAGAGCAGATTAAAGATAAAAATGAGAAAAGGTTATGTTATAAACTTTAAAATAAGGGTATGTAGTGAGATTTCTGCACTTTTGTGATTCATTTGACAGACAATTCTCTTTCATCTGATAATTAACCTTCAACTAATATGTTTAAGACATGTTTTAACACATCTCATCATTGAATTGACCTAATATCATCTGGATAACTGTTTATTAAAAAAACAACAACAATGATTAACCTTTCTCTTTTTTTGTGCAACAAACATTTACTGGTGTATTTTAGCACATTTCTGCTGGATAGAAAAGCTAATATTTGTCGAGAAAATCACCTTAAAAACAATATTGATATTTGCTGTCTAAATGGTCCATCCCACATAAATACAGCGTGACTATTGGGACTGCACTTTGTTAAGTGGTTTTCCTTTGACACTAAAAGTTGCCCATTACAGTCTAACTATACTCTTATTGTTATAAGTATAATGTGTGGCAATGTAGTGACAAACTTGAAAGAGCATTGATCTGAGACAGGAGAATGAATATTTATTGATGTAGAAAAATATGCTTTGTGTTTTTGAAGGGCTCCTGCAGAGAAGGCGTGAAATCTAATAAAGCCATTCTCAGGAGGGCCGGCTTTGATCAGAGATTCTCCAAACAAGCAGCGGGTCCCATGTGAGCGGAGGATCCATACACGCCGACACGGGCTATCTTTACATCTCTACCTGTGTTTTTCCTAAAGAGACTGCTGTATTGGAAACAGCTGAAGCGTTTTCACCAGAGCCCCGGGGCAAAGCTCTGCTCCTCACTGAAGTGTCAAGCGCCGTATGTCAGCCATTGCCATCCGACTCTTCGGCGTTCGTCTGCGAGGTGCAAATCTGATGAACATGTTTTTTTATGCTAATGCCGCGGCTTACGGTAGCAGTTTGTCACGCAGCGTATTTGAGCCAAGATGTCGGAGTATAAACAGAACTATGTGCTTTGTTAACAGTGTGAATCGAGGTGTCTCTCTGTGTAAATCCGTGCATAATAATGTACTTTCTATAGCCTTAGGTTGTCTGTAATAATAGAGTTATTAATATTAAAACCAGCACTGTTGAATATAAATTAGATTTCATGAGACAAACTTGGATTGCGCTCACAGCTTGGTTAAACCTATATTGTGGGTGTTAAAACCGTATTCAGTTTCTACTACGATCAATGCTGCGTTCAAGAGGCCATAGTACTTACCGTTAGTGCTAAATGATTGTTTCACTCAAGGCCAATAAACTCTGCTAATGTACTTGTAATCATTGTTTGCATAAGTATAAACTGTTACAACAAAGCTTTACAGTGAAATAGCAAAGTGAGACACACGGTTTGTCTTCTAAAGTAACCATAGCGTCAAGAAGCACAAACATGGGGCAGTATTGTTCTAAAGCTTTGGGTCATTCATGTTTGAGTAACTTATGCAGTAAACCATTATCAAATGAAGAGTTAAATAGCAATAACACTAAATCTGCACCAACTTCTATTTAACTTTTATAGCCCAATGCATGTGGTTGTTATAGTTACATAGTTATTATAGTTACAGTCACTGATATCATTTAGTGTGAAGCAGTTTCTGAATCCTTACATGTCTTTAATACATCAGAAGGTGTAGATAAACTCACTATTTCTGCTGGTTGCGTCACTGGAACTAAACCATGATTTATTTTTCCTTGTATTGACTGATTTTGATTCAATAAAATGGCTGTAAAGTACTGATTTAACACAAAAAAAGAATAACAAAAGTATCTACTGTACTCCAATCATGTTCTCACTGACTGAGGATTGACTGTAAACCTCTCAATTAAAAAAAAAAGCAACACGGCTAGTGATAAATCTCAATTAAACTTCTAATAATTGCCCAGTAATACCATATATTCATAATTGGGTCTCTTCTATGCCAAAAATTAAGTGATCATAAACCAAAAACAGTCAAAACAGTCTTTTATTATGCTCCTAAATACACCGCAGTAGTTGTGAAAATGCCCATGTGAAGGTGTCTGCTGTGGGCTGGAGGTGCCACGGAGCTGGAGTGGAATGATTTGCTGACCTGATGATGCAGAGTGCTGCGTGCTGGCACAGTGATCCTGCAGCGTCAGTGTGTGCCGCTCTGTGGCCGCTCTCACTCTCCAGAAGGTCACACAGGAAGTGGCTGGGCCCGCTCCCCTCACGCTGCAGCCAGGATCTTAAAATAACCAGCCAGGCTTTTAATGCACCAATCAAACAAGCAAATACAATCTCTGCGACTAGCGACTATGCTTAGAGGAATTACACCTTTAATCACCTTAATGAAGCTCGAAGACTTGATTCATAATGAGCAAATTGTTTATGAAGAATGATTCAGGGTTAGTGATTGTTGCCTTATAATTATTCCGTCTGATTTTTCCTTAAACTAAAATGAGTCCTAATTCAAACTAAAGCTGATTCTGAAACCTTCGGAGGAAAAACAAATGGCTGGAATTGTTGTGAAGGTGAGACACTGTAGTTTTGGCCTCTGATGTCTGCTGTACTCTAATATTAGTGGTAATAAACCCATGCACAAAGAAAACTCAGATTTCAAACTCCACCTAGATATTTTGTGGTAAATATAAATATAACTGTGGGAGGAATGGACTGACAGACATTGGGTTTAGACTATTCCTACTTCAACGCTGAAACCATTATCACCTCAAATGTGATTTACGTACTTGTAATAAAGTTTAGGAAGAATGCCTATAAAAGGCCTTTGAATTATGTTTCCAGTGGATTATGGCTTTATTTTTAAATGTTACTTTTCTAGGAGCTTGAGAGTTATCTTTTATCAGATGGTGGACAAAATGTAATTAATTATGACAAACTTTGGAATTAAAAGAAGCTTATACCCTGTATTGAGGAGTACTAAGCCTGAATTATTAAGAGTAGCCTTGGATCTCACCTCGTTTTGTTCCTTTTCTGTATTTGTCATGTTTTATTTAGTTTGACTAGACTTGATCTTTTGTTGCTGTGATATTTGGATGCAACTCGACTTTCTATTTCAACTTAAATACATTTCTGTAATTTTCCTGTAATCTCTGTAATATCAGACATCAACAAACTGTGTCGGTCCCAAACCTTGATAAATGAATGAGTTTGGTGTCTACATCATTGCAAACTTTGGCCGATGATCAGATCAGCTGTAATCGACCTTTGAACTGTTCAGTCAAATTAATAGAAAACACATTTTAAATTCCATAAAATGTTTGCCCCTTTTTAAAAAAAATTAAATGTTTCCTTACAAAATCCATCAAATCTGTCTTAATAAATAAAAGATTCCTATTGTCACATTGGCTTAATCGACTGAACGGGAGTTATTCTAATCAATGCCTGACTCCGCCTAACTTTAATTAACACATCTTCTTTTGTGCTTGCCATTTCTTACTCGCAACATCAAATTACATCCAACACAAGGCTCAATATTAAACCATCAAAAGGAACGGGGAAAGTGTTAAGCCTGCTAAGAACATGCTCCAGCGGGACGGGCCCTTGCACTTAACTAACAACTTCCTTCACACTGGCTGCACTTTGACAAACAGCCCTGCTCCTCAGCTCCTTTACGCCGTGTGGCTCAGCATTAAGGCTAAGGCCCGGTGGTGTGGTCGGCTGGACAGGCTGGTGACGGATGGCTCTATTAGAACCCCCCACCACGACTCCTGGTCCTGTACTGGGCCCTTCCTTTCGATCGGACGTGCTGCTGACAACGCACTGATGGGGCTGGAGAGGAAGACGGAATACAGCCTCTGAACACCTCCACAACCACTTTCAGAGATGCTCCGGTGGAAACAGGCTATTCGCTTTTTAATCAATCTTTATCTTGAGCAAAAAACTGTAAAGTTAGTTTATTTCAGTCTCATGTATATAAGATAAGATAAGATAATCCTTTATTGTCCCACATGGGGAAATTTCATTGATGCAACGCAGGTAGATACAGAGATAGATACAGAAGAAAAGAACAAATAACTCTCTTATAAAAATCTCTTATAAAAATCTTAGGATGTCCGCCGGGATAACGTGACGATCTCCGGGTGAGACGACTGTTCTCCGCAGTTTCATGAGTTCCTCCTTTGTGTAAACGCGGTACGGCGCCGGCCGGGGGGGCGCAGGGGGGCCGGGGGGGCTCGGAGCCAGGGCACATCGCGATGACACAAAAACACTCAATCCAGCCGAACAAAGTCAAAACAAGTTGAATTAAAGCGATTCCAGTGCGTGTCCCGATCATTCATGAAGTTCCTCTTTTATATAAACGTGTACCGGCGGCATACTGTACGTCAGGACGGCCGGAGGGCGCGGGGGGGCCGGGGGGCTAGCTCAGAGCTAGCCCCCGGCCCCCATATATAATTATATATATGTATATAATTATACATATATTATATTATATGTATAATATACATATAATAATATGTATATTATTTCAGAGACAATGACACTTGACGTGCAGGAAAGGTGTTTAGCTGAAGTGTATGCTTATTAGGCCTTCTCTTTATACTTCTCCATCAAAATACTGTGTGTGAAACCAAAAGGATGCAAAAAGATGCAAAGTACAATGAGTGTTATATATTATCAGAATCAAAAGTGAAAAGACAGATTAAGCTGGTCCGTCACTTACAAATTTACATGACCTTAGAGCAAGTTTTTCCACGTTTCCATCTGTTTTATTAGTCTAAACTAGACTTCGGAACTATGTATCTGGGCCTCAAAACTCCTGGCATGTTTAATAAATGGATACCTCTGAAGCGTACATTTATTAATGTTTATTCATTAAAAAAAGAAAAGAAAAAAGGATAAAACAATCTGAACTGATCAAGGACTGGACCTATATAATCATTTCCATTCAAAACAATGAGAAAATTATCCTCAGACAACATTTCTGTGTTTGTATTCAGAAACTGAAAAATAAAAAAATACCAGTAACACTTCAATTGCTCTAAACGTATACAGTGGGATAACAATACTTTGACTATGATGTATCGACATGGCCATAGAAATACACACTACTATACTGCACAGTATTTCCAAGGCAGAGAAAAGGAAACTTCAAATGTAGAATTGTGTCTAGTGACCATTCGAGAACTGTCCCCACTTTCCCTTTCGGCTCTGTCATTTTATAAAGCTAGTTATTAAATCAACAAATATAATTTAATATCAATGGCAGACCTTTGTATCATGCAGTATTGTGATCATTTCGCAGCAAACATCATGATGGTAAATTGTGATGTATATTCTAGTTTGCAAATGGATGTGGTCAAATAAAGAGTCTCACTTTCACCAGGATAGTTGATTTTACAATACATCTGTAATGAGGAAGAACAGATTTTACTTTATTCATTACATGCAAACAATCTGGTAAATGACCTCGTTCTATTTTTCACCTTTCAGAACTGTGAAAATCAGGTTAAGTAACTGGACTTTTGAGATGAGCAAATTGTAGGATACAGCATTTTCTATTGAGTTTTCAGCGAGAATAAACGTCAGATCCAACAGTCCAAGTTTAAACAAGTTCAATTGTATAAAAGAAGTGAGTTGAATTGACAAAAACAGGGCCACACGTTAAAGAAGACAGAGAGGAAGGAAAGGATTTAGCCATGCTTCACCTTCTTGCATTGGGCAAAGGAACAATGGTCTTCCCAAACACAACACAGCGCTGATCCCCTGACTCTGCCCTACTGGTCTTGGCTTGTTTCTCGGACCACCATGGAAGGCCCCGGTGAAAGGCGGGCTCCTGATAATCAGCTCTGAAGGGGGCCAAAAATACAATTCATATCTGCGCTCTTCTCGGGGAAAGCAACCACTGGAGCAGGAAATGACAGAGGATGTTTTAATCTTCAAACAGTGGGAAATATGCTCCCTCGGGCGACACGCAAGAGTCTGCTCAGATGTGACCAGTGCTGCATTCACTAACCCAGTCCAGCCCAAAGCAGCTGACAGTGTTTTTCTCCAGTCCTGGTCACATTCACAGGCTTCACTACAGAGTATCTGCAGAATGTTTGTCCCTGTGGCCCGGGATGGCCCCAGTCTGAGCCGGATCCTTTTGGGCATATGCAAAGTGGACACATGACATTGCAAACATATTCCATGATTCCATTTCACAACTCTTAGAATTACTTTTTGTATCTATGTCTTGAAAAAGATTTAGAGTGCAGAATAAGGAGAGAAGTGTGGGGAGAAAATAATACTTGTGGCATTTGACCAAATGGGATGTCTCGTCCAACTTTGTGCCAAAATTAGCTCAATTCATCACTGTCAATAAGCACAGCTCTCCCAGGATAGATAGACTTGCATATTAATTGAAAATAATCAGATTAAGGCACTAGAATGTGACATTTTTAGACGGGCACTTTATCTTCAGGGCTGGGGAGATGCAAGATTGCCTACGTACAAATCAGAGAACACTGCTTAATTGCATGTTATCACCCTATGATTGCCATGGCATTATATAAAACAGTATGATAATTACTCCACAGATAGTGATGTAAATAGCCTGAGGCGGCTGCTCTATAAGAGGAAGTGTGGAGAGGCCATTGGCCTGAACATCTGGGCCAAGAGCTTGTACAATTAGAGCTCTATAGTCAGGTGATTAGCTGCAGTATGTTAGCACAAACATGGATTTGACAGCAGCGTTCACACTTCACTCTCGACACTTGACTCTGGCCTTAAACAGTGTCAGATGAAGAGCTTAAATGTCCTTAAACATAGGTTTAAAAGTGGCAGCTATAGGAGGATGTACATATAAGGGTCCTTAGAGTGGCAGCTCGGCCCGGTGCACAGATGCATTGTGGGCCAGCTGGAGGTCCCTCTTTCAGCACTGGGGCCCCAGCCCTGGAGGAAGGCTCTGTCATATGTTTTCAGCGTTTGTACAGCGCTTGATAAATGTCATGTAAAAGGGGCTCCGTGTGGGGCAGAGGGGGTTGACTGTGATTGCTGGTAATAACTGACTAATAGAATAAAGCAATAACGCTCCGCCCGAGGGCACCGCTCTGTACCCACTATTTCATACAGCAGATTTATCAATGTGTGGAGGAAATTAGCATTTCAGTCTGTTCACTTTCCCATCTGAAGGCACTCCATCTGAGACTGGGCCCTAAAACATATCAAATGTAGGTCTCCATCAGTCTTTGAACGCCCCATAGAGAGACAGGAGCCTGCCCCGTCTGACACAGGAAAACAAGGAACGATCTGCAGCCTGTATAGACCCTTTACTTTGTCTCAATGAGAGCAACATTTATCTTACAACTATACACCAATCTAAAATGGAGCTTTCTTCTGTCTCTTTGGGATTCCCAGGTAGTTGTTAAGTTAACAAACTGCTCTATGTATAATTGACAACACTGTGAGACTATTAATTAGGCCTGTTTATCACGCAGATAATAACATTGTCTCAAAGTGAATGGACTCTGTGACCTGTAAAACGCCTCACAATGTCGGCTCTGCCATGAGGCTTCAGGCAGCAGATTTACTCACACTTACGTTCAAGGAAGTTTGTTAACAAATACAACTCCACCTCAAATGTGGAAATACTATTTAACAGGGCGAGAAAGAAGTAAAGCTGTGCATATTGGTCCACATCCATCATATTGCGTAGCCAGGGCTCCGTATATTAATAGTGGTGTTGGGAGAGTATCCCTTGTTTGGCCTGGTAATGTGAGAACATTAGTCAAGTGGAATCTCTGGGGATGTGAGCACGAGGCCTCTGCTCAGTTGACAGGATGCATCGCTGAGCGGGCCGAGCGCAACATACTACAGCAGTGAGGAACAGCCAATAAAAACATGACATCCTCAGACTCACTAAAGAGAGGCCTTTAAGGGTCACCAGCTTCTTTGTCCGTCCGCTGTTGTTAAGTGTCTTGGGAAAAGCTCTGTTTTGCCCTCAACGCGACTGACTGAAAGAAATATGTGAAGAATAAATAATTAACCCAAGACCGGGGATGGTTTAGTTCAGGTAAATGCTTAGACTTAGACAAAAGTTTGTAGTGAGCCACAAGGGAAATGTCTTGGACACAGTAACTCGCACATTACATAACGATAAGAAAATAAGTAATCAAATTAAAGTAGCATGAATTGTGCAATATTCAGGTCTTAAAATTGTATATGAACATGTGAGTGAGGGTACAAATTAGTTTTATTATGTGTTTGAACAAGTCAAATAAAGTAAAAGTAAATAATTCAAGATTGGTTAAACTGGTTAAGGTCCTATCTGGAAGACAGGAAGTACTTTGTTGAAATTGGTAGCTGTGTCTCAGACCACATGACCCTGACCTGTGGAGTGCCCCAAGGGTCAGTCCTGGGTCCCCTTCTGTTCAACCTCTACATGCTGCCGTTAGGTCAGTTGATACGCAGTGAAAATGTGTCCTATCACAATTATGCAGACGACACTCAGATCTATGTTTCACTGACGTCAGGTGACTGTGGACCAGTGGATTCACTCTGTCACTGCATCCAACAGATCAGTGTGTGGATGCAAAACAACTTTCTCCAGCTGAACTCAGACAAGACTGAAATCATTGTTTTTGGCCCACAGAAACAAAAAGAAAGTGTTAGCGGTCACCTCCAGAGTCTCGCTCTAAAACCTACAAACCAAATCAGAAATCTGGGGGTAATAATGGACTCAGACTTGAACTTTAACAGCCACATCAAATCAATAACATCAGCAGCTTTTTACCATCTAAAAAACATTGCCAAAATCAAAAGTATTGTGTCTAAACCAGATTTAGAGAGACTTATCATGCGTTTGTCTCCAGTAGATTAGACTACTTTAACGGCCTGCTCACTGGCCTCTCCAAACGAGCTGTAAAACAGCTGCAGTACATCCAGAACGCTGCTGCTCGGGTCCTGACCAGAACCAGGAAGTACGATCACATTAGTCCTGTTCTCAGGTCTCTGCACTGGCTCCTGTGGCTCAGAGAATAGACTTTAAAGCAGCTCTGCTTGTGTACAAGTCTCTCCATGGCCTAGCACCAAAGTACATATTGGATATGTTAGTGCCATATGAACCATCTCGGACTCTGAGGACCTCAGAGACCGGCCTCCTGCTGGTGCCAGAGTCAGGACTAAACATGGACCGGCCTCCTGCTGGTGCCAGAGTCAGGACTAAACATGGACCGGCCTCCTGCTGGTGCCAGAGTCAGGACTAAACATGGACCGGCCTCCTGCTGGTGCCAGAGTCAGGACTAAACATGGACCAGCCTCCTGCTGGTGCCAGAGTCAGGACTAAACAGGGACCGGCCTCCTGCTGGTGCCAGAGTCAGGACTAAACATGGCCCGGCCTCCTGCTGGTGTCAGAGTCAGGACTAAACAGGGACCGGCCTCCTGCTGGTGCCAGAGTCAGGACTAAACAGGGACCGGCCTCCTGCTGGTGCCAGAGTCAGGACTAAACATGGACCGGCCTCCTGCTGGTGCCAGAGTCAGGACTAAACATGGACCGGCCTCCTGCTGGTGCCAGAGTCAGGACTAAACATGGACCGGCCTCCTGCTGGTGCCAGAGTCAGGACTAAACATGGACCAGCCTCCTGCTGGTGCCAGAGTCAGGACTAAACAGGGACCGGCCTCCTGCTGGTGCCAGAGTCAGGACTAAACATGGACCGGCCTCCTGCTGGTGCCAGAGTCAGGACTAAACATGGACCGGCCTCCTGCTGGTGCCAGAGTCAGGACTAAACATGGACCGGCCTCCTGCTGGTGCCAGAGTCAGGACTAAACATGGACCGGCCTCCTGCTGGTGCCAGAGTCAGGACTAAACATGGACCGGCCTCCTGCTGGTGCCAGAGTCAGGACTAAACATGGGGAATCTGCGTTTCAGTTTTATGCAGCTAAAATCTGGAACAGTCTTCCTGAAGATGTGAGACAGGCTTCTACTCTGACAATGTTCAAATCTAAGCTAAAAACAGTTTTGTTTAGCTGCGCATACGACTGAAAGATTTTTTCTTTGCACTTTTCTCTTTTGTTTGTGATTTTATTAGTTTAGACAATCAGTTGGATTGATAATTTTTAATTTAGTTAATTTTATTGTATTTCTGTTTCTGTAATTTCTTTGTGATTTTAATGCATTTTTCCTGCTGTGTGAAGCACTTTGAATTGCCTTGTGTATGAAATGTGCTCTACAAATAAACTTGCCTTGCCATTTATCACTTGAAGTGCCCGTTGACCTCAACCACCACATTTTGCTTGTGTCTTTTTATTACAGTTTATTAACAATTGATGACCTTATGTGGTAATATTTTGCGACAACTGGACTTTTTTTCTTATTGAATTCTTCAGTATAAATCACATGTGGCAAAGTGGTTAGCATTCTTGTCTCACACCAAAATCTATTTATGTTGGCCTATTATTACAGCTATATTAATAATGATGTCATATAACTCAGTGATAATAGGATTAAATGATAAATTATGAAAGTGTTTAGGCATTGGGTTTATTGATCTATTGATTGTTTCTAGGGGAGAGAGATATTGGCAAAAATGAATCACTCAATAAAATGTTAGATTAAAGATTCAATAAATGACAATGACAAGATCTATCTATGTTTATCTACTGTGATACTGTGTCGCAGAACCCCTCAAAATCAGTATAAAATCTCAATAATCATAAACAATACTAATATGACATGATTGTGACAATATTAGGTCAATCCAACAGAAATGTGAGGTTTGATGTTTAAGGTATAAATAACGCACAAAAGTATTCTGACGTTTTCAACACGTCTTTTTTCATTTTTAAATCAGATCTTTCCAATTTATTACATACATGCTATTTGAATTTTGCAACAATATCATCAGCACGACGTGTATCTGCCCACCTCTAATCGAACCATCGCATATCTCAGGAATGAACTACAATATGTGTTTTTCCACGTCGTTCCCAATACAATCCGTTGAACTTCACTGTGGATGAATTGAGTGAAAGTGGCGTCGTGTCTTGGCGTCTTAGCGGCGTTTAGTGTGCGTTGGGGATCCGTGAGCTGGCAGGCATGTGGCTAGTGGCAGTCGACTGTGGTGAATGAGTTAAATCAGCCCTTCGTGAACTCGCCGCGGCAACGTCACTGGAGGAAAGGGGCCAGAGCATCACGCAAGCAGGGCTAATCCAACAGCGACTCCCCACTGCTCCCAGAACGGCTCAAATAACTCCAGCATGTGCAGCCAAGGAGAGCAGAGGACAGGCACACATCACAGAGATGCCCAGGGGAGCAGCGAGAGAGGGCAGACATGTGGATTCATCCCGGAGCTACGCACAGACCATTGTTAGCCTCCGCTCGCTTGTGTGTGGCTCTCATCAGTTTGGTGAAACCCTGTCGGAGCTGTGTGGACTGAGCTGTGGTATGAGTCCACCAGCACCAAACCGCGTTTTATTGTTGCGTAACTCTCGGTGGGAGGTTTGAGGTCTCATTTATGAAGCAGGCGTACGTACAAAATGTTGCGTACGAACAAACTGCTGCGTATGTGAGTTTCAAGTTAGTGATCGGTTAAAAAAAAACACTTAAATCAGCCAAAAATGGTCTGAAAACGTTCTTTCAGAGGGTTTTCAGACAGGAGGCATAATGTGATCTGAGCTAAACGAAACGACGAGTTAGCAGGTTCGAAGAAGTTTGTGTTTTGAGTAAGAATCTCACGTTATGTTTTATAAATGAGACACTGGTTATTCATGTGCTCGGCTCGTGTAAATGGCATTTAACTATGTTTTATGTGTTGTGAATGTATTAAATTACAGCTGCGTTTATCGCCGAATTCAAAATGACCATTAAACATGCATTATTACTAGCTAGTTATTACTCGTTTAGTCGATTAATCGGTTGATGGTGTCCTAAGTAGACCATGTTTTTATTAGTCCACACATTTTTTAATTGGGATTTTAGAGAATATATATGGACAACAGCAGAAAGGAGAAAGCAGCTGTAGATGTGGGAATGAACTGGGAATATATTCTACTTATTTACACACAAATACGCAATTTACTTATACTTTTCTTGTCATGCAGTGCATTTAGGTCACATATCTTGTCTGAACTCTAATTCTTACTGTGAACGTGTTCGCCACTCCACAGATCTGACCTGTAACTTGTCATGATGGCGTCACCTGCTTTTCTTTTCCGGGCCCAAAGGCTTTACTGGACAGAACAGTTAGCATGGAATGAGGGAAAGACAGGGTGGAGGCATTCAGCAAATAATCATTGCAGGGAGTCAAACCCACGACACAAGAGGTAACAAG
The DNA here is from genome assembly GCF_026437365.1 of Eucyclogobius newberryi. Lineage (NCBI taxonomy): Eukaryota > Metazoa > Chordata > Actinopteri > Gobiiformes > Gobiidae > Eucyclogobius > Eucyclogobius newberryi. Next base: position 19,328,909 of record NW_027315812.1, read on the forward strand.
CATATATTCAACACCGCTACACCGCCATCAAGCACCCATCCATATTTTTCATTAAATTATGTTATTTTTTGATTATTTGATTATTAATAGCGACGTCCAGTTTCAACATTTTTCACATTTTGATCTTAATTATTAAAATGTGATATATGTTTTCGGCTCTTCATGCTCTGTCCATAGCACTGAAAGAATGTTTACCGAGTCCGTTAATAATCCCTCATTCGAGTAAAGACGATCGATCACTCAGTTGAAATGCCATCGAATGTAACTTTGACCACAACTTTCCTCCAACAATAAACATCTGATCTAAACATTTCATCATCTATTTGATTAGACACTGTAACACTTTATCACACTCCGGTAATTCCCCCTCATCGCCTTTGCTCCGTTCGGTCAATTAACCGCTGTGCTGGGCATGGCTTTTGCAAACTAACCATTTCTTTTCTCCACACAACCAATGCTTTCAAATCCTCCATGAAACGGCTCCGCACACCGAGCGTGCGACGGCTTTATCCGAGTTAATCATTGGTCATTCTTAAAGACCTCCTTGCCGCACATAGTACTTAGCTATTGCTTCTTTTTTTTTCAGCCTCATTTCATACTGTAGGCTAATTAAAGGTGCAGCGTGCATCTCCCTGAGCTGCTTTTGCTGTAATGAGAGGCAAGTGCCAGTCAGAGCAGGAGCCGCACTGCTGTCAGACGTTAAAATAGTGATGTGTGTGTGTGTGTGTGTGTGTTTGTGTGTGCGTCCGGGGTACGAGGGGTTGTGGAGGGGTCTGGAGGTGACTGCCCCGGCCACTGGACACCACCTGCTTTGCTTGTTCACGCTGTCACCGATGCCCTTTTTAGGCGCTCGCAGAGTCTTTAAGAGTTTAGCTATGCCTTTGATGCCGGCTGTGATTTTGAGAATATGCACAGGATCAATACGGAGGAGACTTCAAAGCTGAGCCACTTCTCACCTGCTGTTGGACACTTCTGAGGGGTTTCCGATCCCGGTCTTCACAAACACAGCGGAGCCGGCTGGGGAGAGGGCTCCAGGATCAATCAGACGTTCGGAAGGAGACAAAAAAAAGGAAAGATGATTTTTAATTGGCGTCAACAGCTCAAATTAAATGATCAGAGATGAATGATTTGGGGGAAAAGATCGAATTGTGATTTTTCGGACATGTATTGCGATTAGATTTGCAATTTAGTTTTTAATAATCACATTCTAAAACTATGGACTGACAAACTATGTATTTCGTATCATGTTTGTACAGATCTAAACTACAGGTTAGCAGTTTGTTTTGCAGAATAAGAAGATATATAACTGATACTTCCTGATAAATTGCAGGTTTGCGTTATGCTTACGATCTTACAGCCCTAATGATGAGTAAATGAAATGGTTAAATTAGGGTGGCCATTCCAAATAAACGTGTTCATCTGCATACTTGGTTTTGATGACGTCCGCTGGAAAAAGACAAATGGAAAAACATTCTTAACTAGTTTCTGTCGTGATTCATTGCTCACAGTTAACAACAACTTAACTGAGCGGAAACCGAGACATTTTCCCATGGCAAAAGAAGAGAATGACATTTTTATAAGCAAAAAGCTATTCTCCTAATTCCACTGTAAACTTGCATTGACTTCAAAGTGCTCAGATTAACATAATAATCTCCTACACTCGTTCTCTGGGACGTCTCGAACACGTCAGTCAACACCAAACAGCCTCTGTACAAATCTACTAACCTAAGTGGCAGCAAGTTCAAAGAAGCAGATCGTAATGCATGTTATGGAAATAAACCCAGTCCCGATTATCCATTAAATCTCTAACTGCCCCCACCCCCTCTGCCAAGAAAAAAAAAACTGTCTGTCTGTCACCATGAAATGACTATCCTTTATTACATTCTTCTCCCTTAATCCTCCTCAATTTATTAGAAGGGGGAGTGCCTGGGTACAACAATGCCAAAACTCATTTCTATGGGGGCTCACACGGCATGGTGTCCTTCAAAGGGACAGACAACTGATTTCCTATGCAGCGAGGGGGGACTGGAGTCCACCCATTCCTTTATGGCAAATGACTTGTGTTTTGTTTAGGCCTGGGACAGCCGCGTGACTTCTCCTGCAGGTGCGTGGCTAATTACAGGTGCGGACCCCGGCCTCTCCATGCCCACCACTGCACACTGGGCGACCCTTGGCTCGGCGGCCCAGACGTGAGCCAGGTACAAAGAGAATAGATCAGCGAGAGGCTCATTTGCATAGGGTCATTCAAACTGTGCTGTAAACTGGAGAGCCCTATTCACCAAAATCGTAATAGTTTGATGGATATTTCGGTGTGGGAAAGCTAAAGTTTGAGAGCAGAATTGACAAAGGACTTACTGTCATATTGTTCCTGCGAATAAATAATAGGAACTGGGAAAAGGCGTTAAATGGTTGAATCCTGTAATTGGAAGTTTAAACAAAATTTAAGCCACACTTTCTTAAAAAATAAATTTAGCTCAGCCCGGCCAAATCCCCCATGTCCAATTTAATTACGCACTTAAGAGAAACGTGCGAAACACTGAAAAAAAGATTTGAGCACGGGGCGCGCAGAAACTTCCGAATGAAAGCTCTCTCTTGAAATCCCAAATGAGAGGAAATTACTCATCAAGTGATTATGAAACTGTTGGCATTATAGAAATCAGGGTGAAAGAATAGCGTCTGGGGGAGAAAGGGAGGGAGCGGGGCCGGCAATTAGTTCTCAATGGACGGAGGATGAAGAGGTGGCAAGTTAAAGTCTCCAATCTGAAGGGGCTCCTTGTAAAGCTAATTCCAGTTAATGGCCAAAGGGGGGCGAGGCGAGCGCCAAAAAGTCGCCCGAGCTCCCATCCGGGCGGCAGGTAATCAGAGTGACATTAGCGTCCAAAAGAGACAGCCTCGTCATCAGGAATTTTCCTCATTGGCGCCCGAAAATGCCAGGGCTGCACACCTCTGACTGCGAAACCCCCCCCACATCTATTACCCGTATTGATTTGGCGTCCCGCTGAGGCCCTCCGGAGACCCCGCCCCCCGCAGCCGGACTGAAGTGGATCAATCCTGCGCCGGGGGCCGAAACTCGATAACAACTCAGAGCTTATACACAGACTGTACTGTTTGCATCGGTGGATGAATATACGTGCACGAGGGATGGTTTGAATGGGCAGTGACATCGTTTACCTGCGTGTGGGGAGACACATGAGGGTGACTTTCAAAGGGGTATTTTCATTTTCCTATCAAGTAAACAAACTTTTCAAACTATAGTGCTGTGCCAATGTCAGTAATGTGGTTAACTCAGAGTTAGGGGGCGCGATATTGACAAAAATGAATGTTTTTGTAGTTTTTTGCAGTGTTTTGATGACTATATTTTCAAAAAGCATCAGAAATGTGCTAAAACTAGACTTGTAAAATTAACCAGATATTTAACTCTTGATTGGGAGATGACACACATTTCTGTCTGTTTAAGTTATTTTTAATAGTTTTAATTATATTGAATATACTCAATATTCAAATTCAATATTCTAATTTAACACATCTCCAAAACAACAATTATAATACTATTTTCAATATATCTCCCACCTCTACTCTTCAATAACTACTAAGGCATATATTTGTGCATTTTCTAAGGATTTTGACGGCTGATAAAACATTAAGGGACATTATGGGATGTTATGGTATCAAATGTTATTGTTATGATGATTATTGTGAATCACGATTTCATGAATATTCACGATCATCATGACTAAGCAACAAGTAAATATCACATTTCCTTCCATTTCCGCCGTCTACATTACTATTGCTACAGTTTGTGACCAGCTTTATGAAATCCAAAGATGAAGTTAACGTGACATAATCAGCCAGATAAAAAAAATCACTTTACATTAACTTTTTTTGCTCTTAACATTGTCACATTGAATATTGTGACCTGAATAATCACACTTATCTATGTAATCTTGACACCTCTTGAACATTATAAGACCAGGCATTTCCCCCTGAATCACTCCTTAACACTTTAGTCCCCACTTCTTAAGAACTTCCTGCAGTTAAATGTGATTTCTTGAGTTGCTGCTGAGGCTCAAAAGTCAAAACTCTACATTGATTTCCAGTGCGGTTAATTTGCTCTAACAAAGTGCCCCCCAGAGTAAACATTCTGCATCTAACACTCGAGGCAATCAGCACAATCCTGCCCCACCATTGTACACTTAAAGTTTAATCAATGCAAATTACATGTAACAAAAATGCTTAATATTTACTCTTATATTGTTGCCAAAAATGTCAAAACAAAGCATGATAAATGTAATAAATAAAGAAAATCAAGCTTTAATTTGGTAATTGCAAGGCTAAGAATGAAATAATTGTGTTTTGTGACTGCGTGGCTATATTTCTCTCTTCTTTTTGAAGTGGAGTCCCATGAAAAAAGGCATCTGTAAAAACAAACCCACTGCGTCTTTAAACTTTGAGCACATTCTTAGTGACCAGCTGTAAAAACTCAACAGGCCACGAACACATGAAAGACACTGATAGGCTTTGTAACACTTCAGACTTTGTTCTTGGATACGTTTACAGCTTTTACAGATGCACAGGGGATTTTTCATCTATCATTTGGTACAGAGTTGTCACAAGCATCACTATTTACACTAATATTTGTCATGATTAGCATATTCACTATTATGCACCTAACATTTCATTCCTAACATTTTCATTTATCAACACTTGGAAGCGGCTTGAGACAGGATTATTTGATGAAATAATATACGTGTCTCACCAATTCTTTTGTCAATGAGCAGTATATTTAGTGAATTTTCCATGAAATAGTACTTTTTAGATTACTGAAGCCTACTTTTATTCTTACTTGAGTCATATTTTGTTGAGAAAATGTGACAAAAAGTGACTGCTTTATGCTGACAATGTAAAATTATATTACAATTAGAGCTGGGTTAAAATAATCGATTTTCCGATTTTTAATCGATTCGCATATTAATGTATTAATGACGTCGTCCAAAGATCGATGACCTTCAGACCTTTACTCAGTTACTCTTATTTGAGTATAGTTTTGTAAATACATTTCTTTGCACAACTTTGTACTTTTACTTGAGTACTATTCTTTTGAAATAACTGTATCTTTACTTATGAGTGCAATGTTGACTATGATAATTATGACATCAACTTATAGTTCAATAAAAAATTGCTGCAACCATATTTTTGGGGGTCATTATTTATTGCATGCACATTTTCTTTGCACTTGTGGGGAAAGTTTAGTTATTTTTATTTTGCAGTACAATAAGATCTGAGCTTTAGAAAGTCCAATAAGTCACTTCTATGACAAATTAAAATGATTAAACGGTTTGATTCAGCTTTGCTTCTGTTGTCGCTCATTTTTTTTCAAAGATATTGTACATTTAGAAAAGGGTTTAGCGTGAATCTGCAGCAACACGTCACACTTCAAACTTTATTATCATGACAGTTCCAGCTCTATCCGCCTCTAATGACAGCAAATCATGAAAACCTCTTACTCAAACAGAAAAACAAACAAACACACATCGTCTTTTTGTATTGACATCCTCATTTGAAGCGCTTGTATTCTCTAGAGTCAATAACGTGCGACACTCCAGCGTTTGGTGAAAGAGAGCCTGGTAAAAGCCTGTACTGTAGTAGTAGTAGTAGTGGTGGTAGTGCTGGTGTGTGATGGAGGCATAAGCATCGGTGTCGGAAGCGCTCGCTCTCATCTGCGACTCATCATCAGCCAGTGCGGCCCAGCGGGGGGACGAATGTACACCCAGGGCAAATCTGTAAACACCAATTTAATCTGCATGGAGGAAGTTACTGTGATCAGCGTTGACAGCCAAAGCCTCCGGGCCACGCCAACTCACTCTTCTTCCCCCCCATATCTGTGTCAAAGGCAGACATTAAGCCATTATGGACGTCAAAAATCTGCCACCGAGAAGTTCTTTTCCCTTCTGCCAGTCAGCACTGCTCTATGGATTTCCCACTGTCCCGGGGTAAGTGCGTGTGTGCGTGGATGCCCTGCAGTGGTGCCTTAATATTAATTGCCGACAAATTGCCAAATCGACCTCTGGAATTAGAGACGGCATTTTAATACCGTTTAATTTAGTAATCCTTTTTCCAGATTTTTTTTTTGCTTCTGGACAATTATGAATAAAAAAGAGGCGGTGGGGGAAACGTGCACCCCTTTGCTTGTCGGTCAGATGTTGTAATTAATTTGGGGTCACACGGCGTTTTAAGAAGCTTTGCGTCCGTATCTTTTAGCGTTTGAAACTGGCTGCGCACGTTGTTTTCCTGGCAGTGGACCAGACCGAGCTGAAGTCAACACCAGGGACGATGAAATTTAACAATAATGAGAATTACTAGCGGTCCCTCCCCCGTTTTTCATACCCTAACATTCCGATTTCATGGGTGACACTTAAGGACCCCCCAGGCTGGCTAATGTGCGCTTGGGGACCCATGTGGTAGTCGTAGCCAAGGCGTTCTATCAGATATAAGGATGAGGGCTAGAGTACAGTTGAAAGAGACAAACTGGTTGGTGTTAACAGATTCTGGTGGCGTTTTGCATTGGGATTAAGGGTTAGGCCTGTGTCATTCAGTCGATTCATCGCTCGATACCTTTTAGTCAACCAAATTGTTTATTAGCTGATGAATTACTATATAAAGTTCATACAGATTTCTATAAGATAAGATAAGCCTTTATTAGTGCTCACAGTGGGGAAATTTCAGTGTTACAACGCACAAGTAGGTACAGAAGTGAGAGAACAGATCACTTAATAGACTTTAAAAAAACAAAAAAAAACACTCATAATAGAGGAGCTCTTACAAAAGAAAAAAGAAAACTCTCGTAAAAAAAACAAAAAAAAAACAACCTTATATTCTTAATAAAAGTAAAAAGAAAATAAGAAAATAGTAACACTCTTATTTACAGCAGTTGTATGGACAGGGAATATTGCACCAACAGGGAATATTGCACCAAGATGATTGACATGGGACAAGGAGTGAATCATGAAACAAATCTGCCTTTTTACACATAAATACAGTTTCCTAGTCATTTTCTGTATAAATCTGTTTTCTGTTTCTGCATGAACTCCTGTACGATTAGACAAGAGAGAGGTTTTGAAAGGTTTTTTTTTTGTCCGTTTCACAGCACTGTCCCCTCTAGTCTTCTAATCGATCGACCAAGCAGGTCTTTAGTTCTTCTTTAGAGTGAGTGGTGTGCTTGGTGTTCCGTCTGGACATGGCTTCAGAATACTTTCGACCACAGATCTTTAATTTTGCAGCGTCCAACTCACGTCAACAGTTTTCTCCACACCAGTGGGACCCGATGTCACTGGACTGGTGGCGGAACAAACACGGTCTGCGATCTGTCAATCCGTTTTGAGGTCACCATGTTTGCAGTGACAGGGACTTACACGGTTCAGGAGGCTTGGGCCCAGAGAGGGGAGAGAGGGCAGGGCCAGTGGGCTATCACTGCCCCCGGGGTGCCCTCTGACAGTGCAGAGCATCAGGACAGATCTGGGAAGGCACAGGCGACGGGGCGCATGAGAGGGTCCGGCAGCGAGGGAGCAACCCTGCAGCAGGACCACTGCCCACGATCCATTACTCACAGCTAATTTACAAACAAGAGGAACCGGCCTGGAATCCACTGGGCTTAAAGGAGACGTATTAGGATCTTTTTCAGGTACTGCAGGAACTATAACATAAGTACATCGTTATTTTACCTTTTGTTCATAGTAAACCACAATATTGAGCTAATACGGCTTAGTATGAGTTTACTTCCTGTTCAAAACTGCAGAACTGATAAGCCCCGCCTTCTTCATAACTGTCTGTCACTGTAACAAGCAGTGGATTTTCATTTAATTTACTTTTTTATGTTTGAAAAGTGGCTTCGAGACATTTTAGATCCTGTCGTGCATCACTCACAGTATTTGTTTTTCAAATACTCACAACTAAGTACAGGAATGTGGGCGGGGATAGGGGGCAGGTGAGAACAGGAAGTTCAGTCACAGGACAATACAGAGTTACTCAAACACGCAGGCATCAATCATAATACAACTTTGAGTAAAATAACGACGAGATTACCGGTTCATTAAACTTGATTTTAGCATAATATTGTCCCTTTAAGGCTTCTGTTAGACTGGAGACCTTTGCTCCTGTGCAGTCTGACCTCACAACGATACAGACACAGACACAACGCCGCATATAAAGTAGGTGATTTGATTTACCTAACGCTGTGTATATTTTCTATTTAATCACGCTGCAGTCCTGCCGATCGGTGATTCCATTTGAAGGTGGTGGAATCTGGGGAACAGCTCCGGGAGTGCCACATATTGCATCACCCCCACTGTTTTAACCGATTTAATTCATACCAGCGAGCCTGGGCCGGGGGATTCCTGCACGGGAAACCTTAGCATAGTGCTGGGCTAAAATAATTAGACGACACCTTCAATTGTCTTGTCACCCCTTTAACCGAGACGCTCACAGTGGCTAATTGAATGAGCTGAAAGGGAGGAAAGCCGAGACAATTCAGCAAACTCGTAAATCTTCCAAAAACGTTATTTGTTGGTGAAAAAATGCCTGAATGTCATGCTGTTAAATTCCTCGGGCCTGCTGATGTCGATTAAAAGGACAGTCAGCTGGACACCCCCGTCCCACTGGGTAATGGTCAGTGGTCAGCCCGGGGACCCCTGCGGCTCTCAGTAAATTAACATGGCCCGGGACGTTCTCTGTTGTTTTAAATCACTTTACAAATACATGGGCCGTAACCTCAGGAGATGTCACAGGCACAAAAATAGGTAAGGCGCTGTTCGTAAAGCCATCATTTATGGAAACGTTATCTTGTCCACATGTTTTCATTAGATGCAACAGGACGTCACATAGTTGTGTGGTTAAGAGAGCTTGCGCCTCTCCCCGGGACACATATAATTAGAATTGCCAAGCCAAAAAGTCATGCAGAGTATGTAGAATATAAGAAAATATTTGACATTTTATTTTTCTTCCCATCAACGTTCACAGTCTGGTCTATTTGTGTGGCAGTTAAGTTTGTATTAAAGGGGGTTAAAGTAGTTAGGCAGATTAGCATTTCATCAGAATTGGATGACCTTTCCCATCACTCTTGTTTCAACATTGAAAAGAAATGTTACTTTTGCAATATATTTTGTTGAATTGCTTTTTCGCCTTCATTAACATGGACTTCGGTTGTTAATATACATTGCAAATACTGGAGTATTAGTGGTACTAACACTAACACTGACACTATCTCAAAAATACATTAAAAAAAAAGAGTTTATACTGGGTTGAATAATGCCAGTTGATATTGTTCTTTGACTTTCAGTATTAAGAGCAATAATGAAGGTGACCTTTGAAATGTTAATAGTCGATGTTGTAACTTCAGGAGAAATTGAATTACAGAGGGATAAGGCATAATTATACCATTTAAAAATGAAGATAGTCTAATTATTGGTGAAGCAGCTTAAGTTGCTTTGCTCCTTAATTGAAGTACATCATGAATGCACGGCGAATCTGTCCTGGCATGTTCAAACCAAATCTAAATCTTAATTAAATTTGGTGCAAAAGAAAGTGCAGGAGAGGAGCTCTAATCCATTTAAAGCAAAGATGCTGAAGGGCTATTACAGGGTGTTAATTTGTTAATCAGAACTCTGTGTGGCTATCCTTTACTATACCCGAGTCTGCCGCAGATTTGAACCACGCAGCGGGCGGCGTACACAAACAGCCCCTGGCCATTGTGGATGTAGGTGCTGGGCCAGGAAATTAGAAACGCCATTGAGTGAGTTCAGAAAAATGCCTTGTGATGTGGCCACGTAATACGCTGCTTTTTCATGCCTTTTCCCATTATGCCGTCCCATTATGCCAGTGTTGATATTTCCTATTGAAATGGGATCATCCTCAAACAAGTATCTTAGACAGGTAAACTCAAAGTATAGGGCCGGGTACAAAGGCACAGCGGGGGCCACGTTCTCTTTGCAAAACCTTGTTAATGACGACATAATGGACAGCGGAGCCTGTCCTAACTACGGACTACGACTTCAAAGTGGGCAGATAGGGATGGAGAGGCTACGGAAAAGGAGCTTAGCAGATGAGGAGGACCTTTGTATGTAATGGAGACACCATCCATCCTGGTGACACAGCGTGGCCTCCTGCTTCACAACACAAATATATGCACAGAAATGCACAACAAAGCCAATTGCCGTTAAGCCGCAATTGAGTTCCCCCCGTCCTTAATACAGCCGCTAAAATCCATTCAAGATGTTTTACCAGCGAAACAAGAAAAGTTGAGGGCACATCCTTGACAAAATCCTCTTTTCAGCTGGTAATCCACCTTGCAGCATTTTACTTGAGGAGTGAAGTGTGCAACATCTGATCTTATCCCAAAAAGCTTTTCACCAAAAGTCTGCGTTGACCTGATTATGTTCCCGGACCCTTTCACTGCCTCCCATCACACCTGGGATAATAAAGAGGATTTAAACAGGATGAATAGGTTAACCAGGTGTTGAAACAAATAATGGTTTAAAAATTGTAATTAACATGTTCTTGAATGGAGCATTGCCTCTGCTAAAGGTTCGTCTGTTGAATGACTGCGGTATGCGAGGCCTGAAAGAGCTCCAGTCTTTGTCACGGAAGAGAATAAGGAACTAATGGGGAATTAAGATCCTTAGAGCTTCTGTTATATGGTGTTTCCCTTTTCTTCTCGGGTGTAATGTCACGGTTCACAGTCCGGCCCAGAGAATTAGCTGCGCTTTCCGGTAAACGCTCAGAACCGCCTCGTCAAAAAGTAACCTTATTAAAATGAGGGAAGCTTAAATGTATTGCGATATGGAAAAACTCATTTTAATGCAGTTTTTGCGGTTTCTTCCTATGCAAAGGAATATCCGTGTTAATTAAAGGTGGAGTGTGAGATTTGCTGGGAGAATTGCGGCGCTCTCCCCAGACAGACGTGATGTACTGTACATCCGCAGCCCTCACCTAACACTTAGACATGGAAAGCATTAGCATTTAAATGGCCTCCTATTCTTAATGTGGGCATTTCATTAAGAGCCTTGGCGGTCAGAAACACATGCCGCCTCTGTAACTGATAGATGAAGCTGAACAAGCACTTAAGAGAATAGAGGATTTATCGCCGCTGTTTGTTTTAGACTAGATTAAAATACAAATAGTTTTTTTTAAATATCTCTCCTCCCCGGCACGAAGTCGCAGCCGAAGGGTCACATTCTGCAAAGTTTCCAAACATCAGCCCGAGAACTTACGCACGCTTCTTCATTTCCTCTGAGTGTTTTCAAGCCCCCCGCGGGGAAGGTCCTAATCTTGACGCATCAAGCAATGAACAGAGAAAAAAGACTGATTGCGAGTGATTGACAGGCCATGCCGTTACCACAGTAACTCCTTTTTGGCTTTCTATGGAAGTCCAATTCATCATCAGAAAGAGATGACTCTAAAAGGGCCCATTATCATAAGGGGTGCACACATGTGAGTGCAGCCAATCGACTACCTGCGAATCGATCGAGCCGTCTGAGTCCACACTCAACACGTGTGAGAATAACATTGCGGCCCTGACATGGAGCTTTTTGTTCTGTTTCCCTTTTACATCTGCTGCTGCTCTCGGGTCGTGCCGGAGCATCGCTTTATGGATGACCTGCTAAAAATATGTTTCAGCCTTAATAATTCAGACTCAAGGTGTGACAGGACGATGAAGACAAATGTGTGTTTATTATGTTCTGTTTAGTGCCAATGATGAGCCACTTTAGATGACATAAGAGGGAGAGAGCCGTGTGCCCCCCTCATGCAGCGGCGAGAGGCATGAGCAAGGCAACCGCTCCCTCTCTTTACCTCTCTCTACCTCTCTCTACCTCTCTTTACCTCTCTCTACCTCTCTCTACCTCTCTTTACCTCTCTCTCTCTACCTCTCTCAACCTCTCTCTCTACCTCTCTCTACCTCTCTCTCTCTCTCTACCTCTCTCTCTCTCTACCTCTCTCAACCTCTCTCTCTCTCTCTCTCTCTCTCTACCTCTCTCTCAACCTCTCTCTCTCTCTCTCTCTACCTCTCTCTCTACCTCTCTCTACCTCTCTCTACCTCTCTCTCTCTACCTCTCTCAACCTCTCTCTCTCTACCTCTCTCTCTACCTCTCTCTCTCTACCTCTCTCTCTCTACCTTCTCACCCTCTCTACATCTGTATACATCTCTCTATCCCTCTACCTCCCTCTCGATCTCTCTACCTTCTGTACCTCTACCTCCCTCTTAACATCTCTCTCTCCCTTTCTCTCCACATCTACCTCTCTGTCGCCCTCTCTCTCCCTTTCTCTCCACATCTACCTCTCTGTCGCCCTCTCTCTCCCTTTCTCTCCACATCTACCTCTCTGTCGCCCTCTCTCTCTCCCTTTCTCTCCGTATCTACCTCTCTGTCGCCCTCTCTCTCTCCCTTTCTCTCCGTATCTACCTCTCTATCGCCCTCTCTCTCTCCCTTTCTCTCCACATCTACCTCTCTGTCGCCCTCTCTCTCTCCCTTTCTCTCCGTATCTACCTCTCTGTCGCCCTCTCTCTCTCCCTTTCTCTCCACATCTACCTCTCTGTCGCCCTCTCTCTCTCCCTTTCTCTCCGTATCTACCTCTCTGTCGCCCTCTCTCTCTCCCTTTCTCTCCACATCTACCTCTCTATCGCCCTCTCTCTCTCCCTTTCTCTCCACATCTACCTCTCTATCGCCCTCTCTCTCTCCCTTTCTCTCCACATCTACCTCTCTATCGCCCTCTCTCTCTCCCTTTCTCTCCACATCTACCTCTCTGTCGCCCTCTCTCTCTCCCTTTCTCTCCACATCTACCTCTCTGTCGCCCTCTCTCTCTCCCTTTCTCTCCACATCTACCTCTCTGTCGCCCTCTCTCTCTTTAACTCTCTCTCCCTCCCTCACCCACTCAACACATTAAACACAAAATTCCAAATGCTGTTTCTGGCACATTGCAGATCATTTACATTATAAAACAAACTGTGGCTTATCCACTTAAAATGTTTTTATTTATTTTTTCAGGCCCAAAGGCTTTATTTGAATGTAAAGATGACAGAGAGGGGAGAGACATTAGGCAAATGGCTGGAATGGATCCCACAAGACCACAGTGGTAGCAACCACACATGTGCAATGCCCTTATCCACTGCACCACCAGTAAGCACAAGTTTAAGCTTATATATTCTATTGTCTAAGTTGGTCTGAAATTACTTGATGAGAACCTCCTATTTATTTAATACATTGACCTTTATGCAACCAGGAGAGTCCAGCTGAGGATCGGAATCTCTGTTTCATGTCATGTTTGTAAAGTAGGCAACACTTGGACATGGAAAACATAACGTAACATGTTTTTCTTTTAACATGGTTAGAGTTTATTTAGTATTAGTCTAATATATTACATCTACAACAATAGTCCATAGATCTGACAATAAATGTTCGCAAGCAACTTTTCTTTGTCATTATTGCAGTATATACGATCAAACTTCAAAGAAAATAAGCTATGGTAAAAACGCTTTAAAATGTTTAAAATCTGGACAGTGTTTTAAAATAAATACGATTCTAAAACGTGCTCATGGAGTTAATAAAATGCAGAAATCTTTCAGTCACATCCTTTTCCTCTTCCCCTTTGATCTATTATGACAAACTTCTTTAGAAATAAAATGCTGAAATCTCTCAGTCTCATCCCCTTTTCCTCGAGTCGACTAAACGTAGAGTTTTCTCCTCCTCCTGAACACGAGTGCTCTCCATGAAGCAGATAAACACATCTTATACATTTGTAAATACACTGATTGTGCCGTCTGTACGTTCCCAGCAGTGGTATTTACTGTGTTTGTGTATATGTGTGTTCACGTGGTCAGGCAGCGGGCCAAAGCCATCGTGAGCGGGGAGAGCGCGGGCGTCAGAGCTGCGTACCGTCACTGCGTCAGGGGCAGCAGGGGCCCGGGCACCCATGCAGGTTTCCCATCAGTGCACCCATGGGTCTGAGTCGCCCAGACAGCACCGCGGCACGCTCCGAACTTACTTAGTGTAATTAAAGTTGAGAAAGGTTAAAGTTTGATGTTAAGACGACGCGATGGGTTCTTACTCCGAGGCAGGGGACGATACAGGGGAGCTCGTCAAGGGCCCTAAACACTAAACCTTCTGACCAGTGCGGAGAGCCAGGGAGACGTGGGGGAAACGTGCTCCCACTCTACTCTTTAGGTGGAGGGTTTGAAATGGTCGGACAATACAAGGCGCATGTTTAATTTGATAATCTTTTGTGTCATTACTCACATTCGGAGCAATAAAAAAACAGCCAACCGGAAGAGATTGTGTGTAATAGTCTGCGATCTGTGTCTGGAAGTGCTGCTTTGGACAAACACAACGAGATGTAATGTCAACTCAAAGGATCCTCAATTTAGCAATTTTAGCATGCAGCTCTGCAGATCAGCAATTCAGCACAAACCAAAAATACAGTTGTCGCCTCTTGGATGAAGTTTTATTTCATGGACACGGACAGTCATTTATAAGTCCTTTTTAATTAGTTTAAAAACAGACAAATAGTGTAGCTTGATATAATGATACACTATTTGTAGCTTGACCACTGTACAAACAAAAGAAAATAACTATAAATTCTGAAAAGCTAGAGGCAGTATAATAATTTGACCCAAATCATTCATTTTACAACAGATATGTGCTGGAGAAAAGTATTTCATATTTATTTATTGGATATGGACAATTACACTGGACAAACCAGATGCATCGTTTCAAGTGTCATAGCAAAAAGGCTCATTTTTACTATAGCACTTCAACAAAAAATATATAATATACCATAAATATATACATATAATAACATATAACATAGCAAAGGTAAGTATACAATGATAACAACAAATCTTTCACTCAAAATTATCATGTGTTCAAATCTGCCCTGATTTCGGCCACATTTCCAGACGTTTGCTAAAGATTAGTAAAAAGTCAAAGTCAAAGAAAACTATGTCTAAACACTGAACCCCACAGTCTCTACTGACAGAGGCTCTGGTGTTTGCTCTGAGAGCCCGGGCAGCCAGACCAAAACACACTGGTGACACATGATTTATCAAACATTTAAAAATAGTTTCAATGTGTTAATTTTGACAAAATGTTCAAATGTGAAAAGATTATGTTTTTGGATGATATCACAAGGATACGACTGGCTTGTGTTGAGCACATGGTCTCAACACATCTTGGGACATTTTCTTGACTTAAGGAAAGTAAATAAAGACTAGATCGACTATACTTTCATAATTAGAATAATAAATCATGCCTGTGCGTTTGTTCATTAGCTGCAGTTAAATGAAAATGGCGTGTTCTTAAGTGTATTCCAACCCATTCTCATGTGTAAGCCGTGACTCTGAGCTTGTTTGGATGTCAGCACAAGCACACAGCAGTGCTTCTCTCTCATGCTAATGTAAAAGGTGGTCCAGTCAGGCTCACAGTGTCCCGGGCTGTGTGTGTCAGCGGCCCTTACACTGAGCCCTGTGTTTTGTTGACGTGTCACTTGCACTCTGCTCCTCTTGTGAGCTCAGACCCACTTTCTGTAAATGATAGCTCTTTTGTCTGCTATCAAATGCACCCTTTTATTCCTGGCCATTCTTCTCTGGCTGCTGGCAGCTGTCATGCAAAACCGCTGAAAATCACTCAATTAATTCATCCAATCTATAAGTAATTACATTTTTTTTTGCCAAATTCCCCCTGAGTTGACCCCCTCCACCTTGCACCCGTCATAATTATTGCTCCAAGCAACAATCTATAGCCCCCAAAAAACAAATAAACAGGCGCCGGGCCAGATCATTTGTAAAGTACGCAGTGATGCCTAATAGAAACATCATTAAAATCATACATTTATTATGCAAACGCTGATAGAGTTAGTTATGTCTGTCCAACTGTCTGCATTACAAATGCCTCACTTGATTAACTGTCAAATTTGATTACAGATGCATTATATATTTAACAGCTGTAGGTAGACCACATCCTGGGCTTCTCCTTTGATGTTTCTTGGTCACTCATTAGCATACAATTTGCAAGCGTATGCGGCCGGGTAAATTGGTGTGTTTGAGGCTATATATAAACAGTTTATAGATCAGGGCAAGTTGTATTACACACGACCTGAGCTAACCCTTGTGGAGCACATGTGCAATGCTGTAGAACTCATCAGCCTCATGTTCATTGTGACTGTTATTTTTGGTTATATATAGTTGATCATGGTTCCAACATAAAGCTTAAAATGTGTTCAGATAGTTGTCATCAAAAACAGTGTAAGCCGTGTGTAGAATGAGAATGAAAGTCAGAAGACTAAAGGGAAGACTAAAGGGGAGAGAGAGTGGCACGATGCACTGCACTCTGAGCTGTAACATAGTCGTTTCCTGTAAAGTGCTGGCTCAAGGTAAACTTGTTCACTCCTCGTCCTTTAACGCTCTTGTGACATTTTTAATCCAGTTCAGATTAAAACACTTCTTTTTTGATACTTCGGGTCGGCAATGTAAAGCTTCTAATCTCTAGTTCCCAACCGTAGAAAATCCTATTACGATCACCTCAGTTTAGCAGCCACATTGTTACGAAATGCAAAATCTGCAGCTTCACCAGTACATTTTTAATTGAGGGCAAAGTGCCTCCAGTCGTGAGATAGTGCACTGTATGCAAAACCATTGGAGTGCTTTTGAGCCCGTCTGTCACGCAGACCCTCCGCAGCCCTCCTCTCTGGGGGCTCCGGGCTCAGGGACTGGATGGGGGGTACAGGGCTTCAGGGTGTCACTGTGTCTCTGGAGAGGTGCTGGCTGGGGCGGATTTGACTGATTAGGTAATATTCCTGCATGTTCTCATGTAAGCAACACCCTGAGACCTGGTTTCAGGACGCCTATCCCCTGTAATGCGCCCCGGCGTCACTCTGGCATGGCAACCCTCATCTCTTAACATGGCGACGGTGCTGTGCTTAAAGAGCCGCCGTGACAACAGCCTTGATGGCAGTGGCAGGCATCAGCTTTCCATCGCAAAACCACTTACCCAAGAGGGCGCCCCCCTGGTGGAGACGGTGACGCCTAAATTGCCCTCACGTCCACCATGGCAACCGTGCGGCGACAGTGTGTCTCGGCAGAGCTTTGCTACCATTCATCATCATAACCTTCTGTCCCCTAGAAATGACCTCATAAATGCATCCAGCTCATCGACTAATGAGAGGTTGCTAACCTGTTGTTTCAGACTGCAGTGTCAATCACCGAGTGTTAAACAGAAAAAAGAGGTTGTTTCCAAGGTGACCAGAGAAATGGTGAGCATGGCTAGGAAAGGAAAAGAATTTAAAAAATGCAGCAAAATTCCCTCATCAAAATAGATAATCGTTATATTTTATTATTCTTTATTATATTTTTCTGTACATTCTTCTTTAGCATTTCACATCAGTGCTGCAGATCACAGTGTTCTTTGTATACAACAATTGAGATAAAGCTTAAATATTGTATTACTTTTATGGAATGACCTTCTTTATGGCGCCGCCCAGTTCGCTCGACCAATCGGCACACATCTTGCATCCATAATTTAACTCATGGTTTCACTTGTCTGCCTTTTTTGCATGATTGATTTCCACAGTGCACCTTGTGTGGCTCAAGTGGCAAACCATCCAAAAAAGATCCAAAAGCATTGCTCAGTGAACGATATTGCTTTCTTTGATTCGGACAACCTTAACATGACGGCAGTTTAAGCTAATAAACACTGTCAATGCGACGGCTTTGAAACCAAAAATACAAAAGCACGTGTCACTTGACGGGAAGAATCTGATGACATTTGGCATTGCTTTGATGTCCCTTCCTGAATTTCTGAAAAAGGTAAATACGAAGTGAAAGATCAAACTGTTTTTGAAATTCCCACTCTCCACTTGTATCAAAGCTCCATTACGCGCCCCCCATCTGATATTCACCGCTAAATAAAGCTCTTTACACCTTACGGCACCTGCAGCCCAAATGACGACGGCATGCTATCTCTGGTGATTCTTCTGGGGCAGACTTAACGGTAATTGGACAGTAATCATATTATTAGATTATCTTTTTTTTTTTTGTAAAAGGAACGAAGGGCTGTCTTGGAGAAAGCAAAGCAGAGTACTTGGCTGGAGTCATGGATATTATGGGGAATGGGGGGGTTGTTAAGCCCCTTTTTTTAAAGCATAACAGCTTTGGTGAGAATAGATGAGCCTTTTATTTCTTTAGATTTGGGATTCATGGGTTTCAAGAGATGCTAAACCCAATTTCTGCTGCCGTTTTTCAAATGAGCATGTGTTGATACGAGCGGCGGTTTTAGGACGCTGGACAACCATCTGTTTTAAAGATAAACGCGTGATCAAAGGGCATAACAAAACGTGTAAAGGCCGTTTTTTTCGCCTCTTGATGGAGAGTTTAAAGAATGTGCAGCGGTTTCCAGGGGATACCAATGAAAAGCTTTCGGAAATGTGGGGAGGAATCGAGCTGAAGGGGGAGCTTCAGAGAGAAATTCCCCCCGCAGTTTTTTTTTTTTTTTTTTGGGAGAAGAGTTGAGGAATCACCAGGGTTCTCCTTATCGCACAAAGGAGCGGCGGCAGTGTAATAAGTGTCTGCACAGCTTTTAATAAGTGTTGTTTATTAATAAAAGAGGCGGCGACATACCGGTGCCCTGTGATGACCTTTGACCCCTGCTGAGTTCACCAAAATGCCTGCTGCCGTTTAGCTGTGGGTAGCAAGTGCTTAAAATAGGTTCTGATTATAGAAGGTCACAAAAGTAAAGTTTTAGTAAAGGCACGGCATTAATGCAGACACTTTCTTTTAAAGGGGCCCCTGTTGGCATTAAAGGAGCTGCATCCACCTATTATAAGATAAGATAAGATAAGATATTCCTTTATTGTCCCACATGGGGAAATTTCATTGGTGCAACGCAGGTAGATACAGAGGTAGTTACAGAAGAACAGATCACTTATAGGAAGTCTGAAAAACTCTTTCAGTAGAAGATCTCCTATAAATAAATAAAAACTCCCATAGACAAATAAATAAATAAATACCATTGCATGTGATCACGACAGTAATTGCACATGAATATGTGTCACGACAGCACATAGATTGCACATGAATTTCACAGTAATTGCACATATGACAGAATTGCACATCAGTATTAGGTTAGGTCAGTATTGCGAGTGTTCAGTACTAACAGTTTTTGTTATGAAGTCTGACAGCAGCAGGAAGGAAAGACCTACGGAACCTTTCCTTCACACATCGAGGGTGGATCAGTCTCTCACTGAAGCTGCTCTCCAGAGCGGAGAGAGTGTCCTGCAGGGGGTGACACTCATGGTCCAGCATAGATGTGAATCTAGCCAGGACCCTCCTGTCCCCCACCTCCTGCACCGAGTCCAGAGCACAGCCCAGGACGGAGCTGGACTTCTTGATGACTCTGTCCAGCCTCTTCCTCTCCCTCTCTGTGATGCTGCTGCTCCAGCAGGCCACACCATACAGGAGGGCCGATGCCACCACAGAGTCGTAGAAGGTCTTCAGGAGTGGCCCTGTCACTGTCCTGTCCTCAGGAGGTAGAGCCGACTCTGGCTCTTCCTGTACAGTGCGTCTGTGTTATGAGTCCAGTCCAGTTTGTGGTTCAGATGAACACCCAGGTACTTGTATGAGTCCACTCTCTCAATGTCCCGTCCCTGGATGTTCACTGGTGAGGGGGCAGTGGGGTGGCGTCTGCGGAAATCCACCACCATCTCCTTGGTCTTCCCCGCGTTGATGAGGAGGTGGTTCCGCTGACACCAGTCCACAAAGTCCTGCGCCAGTCCTCTGTACTCCGCCTCATCGTCGTCCGTGATGAGTCCGATGATGGCAGAGTCGTCAGAGAACTTCTGCAGGACACAGCTGTCCGTGTCATGTCTGAAGTCTGAAGTGTAAAGGGTGAAGAGAAAGGGCGTGAGGACAGTGCCCTGGGGCGCCCCCACACTGCAGGTCCGAGTGTCAGACACACAGTTCCGGGCTCTCACAAACTGGGGTCGGTCTGTGAGGTAGTCCAGGATCCACTCTGCCAGGTCATACTCCACACCAGCCGTCTCCAGCTTGTCCCTCAGGAGCAGCGGCTGGATGGTGTTGAAGGCGCCTGGAAAGATCGAAGAACAAAATCCTCACAGAGCTGCCAGGCTTTTCCAGGTGAGAGAGAGAGCGGTGCAGCAGGGAGATGACGGCGTCCTCCACTCCGACGCCAGGCCGATATGCAAACTGCAGCGGGTCCATGGCTGAGCTCACGGTGGAGCGGAGGTGGTCCAGGACTAGCCGCTCCAGTGTCTTCATCAGGTGGGACGTGAGAGCCACTGGCCTGAAGCTGTTGAGGTCTTTGGGGCGCGGTGTCTTAGGCACAGGTACCAGACAGGAGGTCTTCCAGACCTGTGGTACCACCCTCAGCTTCAGGCTCATGTTGAAGACATGCTCCATAACTCCACACAGTTCATCTGCGCAGGACTTAAGGAGCCTGGGGCTGATGCCATCAGGTCCTGCTGCCTTCCTCACTTTAATCCTCTTCAGCTCACTCCTCACCTGTGCTGCTGTGACAGTCAGTGGTTGGCAGGGGGACCGTGTGCTGGGGGGATGGGTGAGTCCAGGCGAAGTGGGGAGCTGATGGTCCGGGGCAGATAAGCGAAGAGGAACAGATGCTGGGCATTGTCCAGCTGTTGAAGAGGGAGCATGCAGCTGTGCAGGGGGAGGGGCGGGTGACCGATCAAACCTCAAGAAGTGAGCATTTAAATCATTCACCCACTGTAGATCCCCCTCTGTCTGGGCAGGGGGGATTTTGAAGCCCGAGATGGTTTTCAGGCTCCTCCACACTCCCTGAATGTTCTTTTGCTGCAGCTGCTCCTCCATCATCCTCTTGTAGCCGGCCTCAGCCTGCCTGATCTTCCTCCTTAGCTCCTTCTGCACAGTCCTCAGCTCCTCCTTGTTCCCTGACCTGAAGGCTCTCTTCTTCTCCTTCAGCAGAGCCTTCAGTTCACGGTTAATCCATGGCTTGTTGTTTGGAAAACACCGCACCGTCCGGGAGGGAACAATGTTCTCAAAACAGAAGTTGATGTAGTCCGTGATGCACTCTGTGATGGTGTTGATGTCCTCCCCATGTGGGTCATAAAGCTCAGTCCAGACAGTGGTGCTGAAGCAGTCCCTCAGAGCCTCCTCGCTCTCAGCAGACCACATCCTCACCTCACGGGACACCACAGGCTGCCTGCGCACGATGGGTTCATACACAGGCCTCAGATGTACAAGGTTGTGGTCCGAGCTGCCCAGGGGAGGGAGGGGGGAAGAAGAATAAGCCTCCTTGGTGTTGGCAAAAAACAATTCCAATGTTCTATTCTCTCTGGTGAGGCAGGTAACATACTGGGTGTATGTTGGTAGAACAGAAGAGGGAGAAGCGTGGTTAAAGTCACCAGAGATGAGGAAGAGAGCCTGTGGGTGCTGTGTTTGCAGCCTACAAGTGCAGGAGAGCAGTGCTTCACAAGCATCTTCAGCATTGGCAGACGGGGCCATATAGACTGCGATCAAAATCACATGTGAGAACTCCCGGGGCAGATAATATGGCCTCATGCCAATAGCCAATAGTTCAACATCCTTGTTACATAGCTGCTCCCTCACTGTGCAGTGTTCGGGTTTGGACCAGCTCGTGTTCACATACACCGCCAGACCTCCACCTCTTTTCTTCCCGGATTCTCTCGTTCTGTCCGCCCGCGGCAGATGAAAATTGTCCAAACCTACAATAGAGTCTGGCATTTCTGCTGTTAACCAGGTCTCTGTGAAAATCAAGACGCTGCTGTCCCTATAAATCCTCTGGGACCGCATGAGGCTCGCTATTTCCGTCATTTTATTTTGAAGGGACCTCACGTTACCCATGACTACGGCGGGAACCGACTTCCTGTTTGTCCCTCTCGGAGTTTACGTCCAGCCCGTCTGCTTCGTTGCGTTTTCCTTAGGATGTCCGCCGGGATAACGTGACGATCTCCGGGTAAGACGACAGTTCTCCGCAGTTTCATGAGTTCCTCCTTTGTGTAAACGCGGTACGGCGCCGGCCGGGGGGCGGGGCCGGAGCCGGGGGACTCAGAGCCAAGGCACATAGCAACGACACGACGAAAACACTCAATCCAGCCGAATGAAGTCAAAACAAGTTAATTTAAAGCGATTCCATTGCGTGTCCCGATCGTTCGTGAAGTTCCTCTTTCATATAAACGTGTATATAAACGTGTACCGACGACACGCCG